>NW_026706425.1:0-175050 GCF_029867415.1 Vicia villosa
AATCAAACTCAACACATGTTCTTTGTATGGAATTAGATTTGGGTGCTTTGTGTCCCATTCCCCTTTGACTTGGTAGATTACCAAGGCCGAGTCTCCGTAGACTTCAAGGAATTTGATTTTTAGATCAATTGCAGCTTTGAGACCCAGAATGCATGCTTCGTATTCGGCTATATTGTTGGTGCAATTGAAACACAATCTGGCGGTGAAGGGTGTATGACCTCCTGTGGGGGAAATGATCACAGCTCCGATGCCATTGCCGAGCGCATTAGAAGCTCCGTCAAAAACCATAGTCCATCGGGATCCTGGTTGTTTGTAGTCATTGACTAGCATAATGTCTTCGTCTGGGAAGTCAAAGTTCAATGCCTGATAATCATCTACTGCTTGATGAGCTAAATGATCAGCTACCACACTTCCTTTGATTGCTTTTTGCGAAGTGTATTGAATGTCATATTCTGTTAGGATCATTTGCCATCTTGCAATCCTTCCAGAGAGAGCAGGTTTTTCGAACACGTATTTGATTGGATCCATCTTGGAGATCAGGAAAGTGGTGTGATTTAGCATATACTGTCTTAGTCGGCGAGCCGCCCATGCTAAGGCACAGCAAGTTTTTTCGAGTAGTGAGTATCTTGTTTCACAATCGGTAAACTTTTTGCTAAGATAGTAGATTGCGTGCTCCTTTCGACCGGAATCGTCATGTTGTCCGAGTACACACCCCATTGAATCTTCTAACACAGTTAGGTACATTATCAGAGGTCTGCCTTCCACAGGAGGTAACAAGATTGGCGGTTTTTGAAGGTATTCTTTGATTTTATCAAAGGCTAACTGGCATTTGTCATTCCATCTTTCCACTTGATCTTTCTTCAGTAATTTGAAGATTGGCACACAAGTAGGAGTCATATGGGCAATGAATCTGGCTATGTAGTTTAGACGTCCCAAGAATCCTCTGACTTGTTTCTCGGTACGGGGTATAGGCATTTCTTGAATGGCTTTGACCTTGGCAGGATCAACCTCAATACCTTTACTGCTGACGATGAAACCTAAGAGTTTACCGGATCTTACTCCAAAGGTACACTTGTTCGGGTTCAGTCGCAATCTGTATTTCTTGAGTCTGTCAAACAGCTTGTGTAAATGACTCAAATGTTCTTCTTCGGTGTTGGATTTTGCGATCATGTCATCGACATACACCTCTATTTCCTGATGAATCATATCATGAAATAGTGTTACCATTGCTCGTTGGTAGGTAGCTCCAGCATTTTTTAGACCAAAGGGCATTACTTTGTAACAAAAGGTTCCCCAGGGAGTTGTGAAGGTTGTTTTTTCCATGTCTTCGGGTGCCATCTTGATTTGATTGTACCCTGAGAATCCGTCCATAAAGGAGAATACCTTGCATTGTGCGGTATTGTCAACTAGTACATCGATGTGCGGTAAAGGGAAATCATCTTTAGGGCTTGCCCGGTTCAGATCTCTGTAGTCTACACACATTCTGACTTTCCCGTCTTTTTTGGGTACAGGCACGATGTTAGCTATCCAAGGAGGATAACTTACAACTTTTAGGAATCCGGCATTGAATTGTTTTTCAACCTCGTCTTTGATCTTTTTTGACATATCAGGCTTACTCCTTCGCAGTCTCTGTTTGACCGGAGTGCTTCCTTCTTTGATTGGCAGGCGATGAACTACAATGTCCGTGTCAAGGCCAGGCATATCTTGATAAGACCAGGCGAATATCTCGGCGTAGTCTTGCAACAATTGAATCAGTCTTTGCTTGACACTGTTTTCTAAGTCAGCCCCAATTCTGACCTCTTTCTTTTCTTCGTCACTGCCCAAGTTGATGACCTCAATCGGCTCCTCATGAGGCTGTATGGCTTTTTCTTCTTGTTCTAGAAGTCTTGCAATTTCTCTTGGCACTTCACAATCTTCCTCACTTTCGTCCTCAGTTTGGTAGATCGGATTTTCAAAGTCATGACGGGCAATAGCAGAGTCGTTATTGACTGGATCCAGCGTGTATGTGAATCTGCAAGTTAATTATGTGAGTATGTGTGAAGAAAAAAACATAGCTATTAGAAAGCGAAGAAAGAAAGAAAAAGGATCACAAAATTTAAATATGCAAGCGTCCCATGATTTTAGTGAATGCACATGATCATGATATGATAAGCCCTTATAGAAGGACCGTTGTGCTAAGGCACACGGCTTTCAAGCTCATGGTTCGATTGTTCAGGAACCACTTTTATCTTTGCACAATATACACAAAGAAAACAGGAAATGGCATTTACTCCTGATCAAAGGAGATCACATCCTCTGCTTTCCAGTTGTTCAATCCACCGTTGTTAGCAGGGAGCACCCAGCTGTTCCAGTTGCAGTTGTTCTTTTCGTCTTCCGTAGCATTGATTCCGCTAGTGGGAAAATGCGTAGGTAATTCCTCAGGATAAGTTGGATGATTTGTTGGATATGAGAATCCAGGTGGAGGTCCCTCTATTGGCTGAGCGAGATGCTCGATAAGGCCGTCCCATGCAGTAGGAATGATGTTTTGAATAGAGACTTGTGCATCCTGATAAGGAGTGTACTGTGACAGAAAATAACCTTCGTTGTTTGGCATCTTCCTGGCTTCTTCAAGAGCGAAGTTGTCGTCGTACTGTTCGTCCCATCCAGTCGGGACAATGTCTTTGATGGGAGTTGAAAAGCTCGGAGGAGCGGAATATTTCACCATATAGTCGTATTTGCCGCTGGGTTCTCCTAGCGTGTCCCATACTTCTTTGGGTGGATTTTGATATTGCTGAGTGACGGGACTTGTGATACTTCCGTCATTTTGATTACCCTCTTCTGTTGGAGTAAGATCTTCCAGAGCAATGTAAGAATTCTGAGGTGTGATATACTGGTAGTTGTAACCGTCATTTGGTCCTCCCACAGCATCCCACATTCCCATGGTAATGGGTGGAATTTCGTCTGGATATGGCTGAATGATGTGGTTCAAGTATGTCCCTTCATCATCAATGGCGTTTACTTCTTGGCTGGCGAAGTGTGATATTAACCCTTCAGAGCGAGGATTTTGATCATTCTTTTGATTTTCACCATTATAGCCCAGACCTAGCTTGTCGGACTTGTAGGGTATATCAGGGAGTTGTCCCCATACTGTGCGATCACCCTGTTCAATCATGGCTTTGGCATTTTTGAGAGAAGCCATAGTTGTAGCTGGAGTAGCAGGAATATGCTTGGTGGTAGAGATTTTGAATGGTAAGCTGGAGATCACTGAGACGTCTTCCATTCTTATCCCGTTGGCAAAGACTTTGCCCAACATGTCCATAGAAGGGAGCCTCTCAAACATAATGATATGGCGATCCATGTGTTTTTGAATTCCCATCTTTAGATTTTCACAACCATTGGGTTGGCGTGAGCAATAAAAGCAGTCGGGATCACAACCTGGAAAGTAACCAGCTTGGATGAACTTTCTTTTGACTTCGAGGAGTGGAATTGATACTTCGTTCACATCATAAATGTAAACTGTGTCTATGATAGCATTAACAGTTTTGTCATGCTTTGGCATAGGTGCTGTGATGACATTTGGAGTTTCTGGAGGATCGAACTCAATTTCTCCAGCATCTATCATGTCTTGGATTTTATTTTTCAGGGCCCAGCAGTGATCTGCGTCATGTCCTGGACAGTTTGAATGATAGGCACATGTTGCATCAGGGCGATAATTCAGAGAAGAAGTATTGACATTCTTCGGAGGACCCCTTAATGTGATCAGATCCGCTTTAAGCAAGTGCTGCAATGCCTGAGAGATTGGCATGTTGATTTTGGTGAAAGTTCTTCTTGGTGCATCTGGTCGATGCGTATATTTTGGCTGTTGATCTTTTTGAGGTGCAGATGCGGAGATCATAACTGCCCCTACAGATTGATGCTGATCACTTTTGTGACTTGTCTGAATTTGCGCTGTATTGACCTCATTTCTGATGGGCCTTTTTGTAGTACCAGAGGAGGATCCTACTTGAATTTTTCCATTTCGAATGCCACTTTCGACACGTTCTCCGGTCAGTATTAGGTCAGTGAAACCTGATGATGAACTTCCCAGCAAATGGCTATAGAATGGGCCAGTTAAAGTGCCCATGAACATGTCGACTAGTTCGCGATCAGATAAGGGTGGTTGAACCCTTCCAGCCATATCTCTCCACTTTTGTGCATACTCTTTGAAACTTTCTTTTGGTCCCATAGACATGCCTCGCAATTGAGTACGAGTGGGTGTAAGATCAGCATTGTATTGGTACTGTTTGTAAAAAGCAGCAGCTAATTCTTCCCAAGTATGAACCTTGGTATTTTCTAGCTGGTAGTACCATTCGAGTTGTGTACCTGACAGACTTTCTTGGAAAAAGTGAATCCACAATTTGTTATCTGTTGTATGAGGTTGTATCTTCCTCACATAAGATCTCAAATGTAGTTTTGGACAAGAAACTCCATCATACTTTGCAAAGGTTGGAACTTTGAATTTTGGAGGGATGACAACATCCGACACGAGTCCCAGATCATTGAAATCTAAGCCAGGTATTTTTTGTATTTCCATAGCTTTCATACGATCCTCCAACTGTTGGTATTTGTCATCATCCTGTTCGTCTCCAGAATGATCTTCTTCTTCATTTGAAGAGAGAGAGGGTTTAGCAGAACCCTGGTTGCTTTGATTATCTTCTTGTTCACCATCACCGACTATTTCAGGGATTGGTGGCTTTTTGATCTTTTTGACAGGGATCTTGATCTTCCTTCTCAGGTAACTCAAGCCTGCAGATTCTTTGGGCTTCTTCTTCTTCTTGAGTATCAGGGCTTTCAGATCTTGTTGCCCCTTTGCCAGTTCCAGAATTGCCACTTGAACTTGGGCATTCTGTACTTCGAGATTCTTGATGCTTGCCTCAGATTCCATCTCTTCTGACTGAAATAAACAGCGAAGAGATGAGAAACCCGTCATGAGAACCTGTTATGAAATGTGTATGACTGGATGCCATGTATGCAATGTGTATGCAATGTATATGAATGCAATGTATGAAATGCAATGTATGAAATGCAATGTGTATGCAATGCATGTGAATGCATGTGTGCAATGTTTTCAAGGATCATAGAGTCTAGATTTGTTAAAGAAGCAACAAACGTTAGTTAATCAATTTATTCTTTTTTCTTTGCCTCATTTGGGCTTACAAGACAGAAAATAAAATAAATGATCTTTCAGGTCTCCCGTGGGCGCTTTTTCTTTGTCCCCAGGAATGCGTTGATTCTTTGTTCTTCTTGAAGCTGTCTGGTGAGCTCGAATAGCCTTCTCTCATAGTCCTGACAGTGTTCTTTGAAGGTGTCTCTTTCCTCTTTGAGTTGAACCCAGGATTTTTGCAACTCTTCCAAGTCAGTTGGCATATCCGGGTGTAGAATAACTTGAGGTTCGTAACCTTCGACTTCTGATTCGATAGTCACAGGTAGAACAGCGGGATAGGGCATCATGAGTTTTTGAGCATGAGTACGCACCCATCTGAGGTAAAGTTCCATAGGAATAGAATTCCATTGCCCCAGAGTTTTGCTTTCTATTCTATAGATACTGTCCCAAGCCTGTATGAATCTTCGTCGGTGTCTGTGAGAATCATTCTCGTAATCAAACACAATGCCACGGATAATCATGTCATGAGGATCGTTGCTTCTTGCATATCCGAATTGGCGTAGAGCTAGAGAGGGATTGTAAGTGATACCTCCTTTAATGCCAAGGAGTGGCACATTAGGGTATTCTCCACAATGATCAATGATAGTAATGTCTCTTTGAAAGAAGTTGTTCCATCGGATATCTGAATGAGATAAAGACATGATTCTGTAAGACCATTGTGCTCTTTGTTCATTTCTCAGTACTGATCGGGGAAGATGACATGTAAACCACCTAGCCAGCAGTGGTATACAGCACATGAGAGTTCCTCGCTTCTTCGTGGTACGAGTGTGTAGAGAGTGTAGGATGTCTCCTAGCAATGTTGGTACCGGGTTGCGAATTAGGAAAAGGTTGATGATGTGTACACTTATGAACTGGTCGGAATTAGGGAACAAAACCAACCCATAGATCAAAAGAGCCATAACTTCTTCAAAAGCTGGATAACTTTTGTTTTCTAGCAGTAGTCGAGCCTTTTCCAGTAAGAATTTGGCAAGCAAACCCTCAACTCCACTCTTTGTTTCCCAATTGGATTTGATTTCTGACTTTTGCAGATGTAAAGCAGCAGCAATGACTTCAGGTTTTGGTTTTCTTTCTAAACCAGTGAAAGGTAATTGATCTCGGATTGGTAATCCAATTAATTCAGAGAATTCTTCCAAAGTGGGTACCAACTGGTAATCAGGAAATGTGAAGCAATGATGTTCAGGGTCGAAGAACTGGAACAGGACCCGTATCATGTCTTCTTCAAACTTTGAGGTAACCAAATGGAGTAGGTGACCATGCTTTTCAGTGAATTGAGCATTCCTGGGGAATTCTGCTACCAAGACTTTGAGTTCAGATGGCACCGTTGAGATATTGATTCGGATGTAATCTCTGGTGGCGGGAGCCATTACCTGCAAAAACAAAAGTAAACTCTTTGATCCTTGAAATGTGTAGTGAAAAATGATGTGTTTATGATGCAAACATGTGGCACACAAAAACAAATCAAACAATAGCCTTAGGTTTAAAGGCTTGCATGAGGTTGATAGGTGATACCCTCCCCTCTGAAGTTGAGTTGGTTGAAAACCTGTCCTAGAATAGTATTCGGGTTCTATGATCCTTGGAGACAACATCTCAATACGGCGCTCGGACGGCCGATCAAGAATATTCCTCGAGGATAACTAGCTTCGATCAATTTCAAAGCTAGCCACTTAATAGGCCACAAGTCAAGTTCAACTAAAAGGTTCTAAGACAAATTAGTGTTAATGACACTTCGGAAGCCTAATATATTCCTTGATCGCTTTCAAGGGACATCAGTATAAACCAAAGTATCACACTAACGATGACTACCAGATCAACCGTATCGGTACATGCCGTACAGTTTCCTTGGTCTATTGTCATATACTTAAGGTATCTCGAGATTCGGGTTAGAATCTTTCACACAAGCAAAGTACCCAAGCAAACCTGTGAAAAGTAAAGCAATCAGATCAAACAATTGAAAACATCGAAATGATCTATACTCTAAAGGTAACCCCTTTTGAAAACATTTTGAATTTGTAGTCCCCAGCAGAGTCGCCAGTTCTGTGGACCGTCCTTTCGGGCCATACCCCTCCGTGGGTGGGATACGTGAACTGACTCTTTTTTGTCGATCGGACGCTTTCGCGTCACTTTTGAAAAAGTTTACAGAGTCGCCACCGACCTTTTATTTTATCCAATGAAGGAAAGGTTTATAAAAGAAACAGAAAAAAGACCTTTGAGAGATTCTGGGTAAGGGGGTAGGTTATACAAAGGGAAGGTGTTAGCACCCTTTGTATCCATGGTTATCCATGGGCTCTTTAGTTTGCTTAGCTCATTTGCTTTACTTTTCAATTGATTCGGAATGCTTTACCTGTGTTTTTGAAATACCTTTGCAAATAGAATTTGTAATGATCCTTGTGCGGATATATACAAATGCTTGTTTATCTTTCGAAAGATGTTTTGAAAAGATCGTTAATTTTGTAATGATCCGTGTTTGGATGTATACAAAATATTGTCTTTTGGAAAATTTGTTTTGAAAAACAACAGTGTATGAGAATTTTGTTTGTTTTGATTTTGAGCAAGCAAACTAGGAGGTCTACCCTGAGTTGTAAGGTCTTTATCCTTGTTCCCTTTAAAAATCTATCCTATCATCGGATATAAACAAAAGGTTCGATTTTGTACTCGAAACAGTAGAGATGTAACTTTGATTTTGAAAAGAGTGAAAAGGGATTACCCTAGGAGGTGCAAATGTGATTGTGATTGAATTCAGATATTTTATCTTTGGAGTTAGTGATCTAACGATTCAGTTTTATCTTTGACATACACGCAGTTTATAGGTGTGCTGGAAATTAAAATGCGGAAATGTAAAGTGCGGAAAGTAAATCTACGCTATTACATCGATTGTGCGGGAAATGTAAACTAGCCTATTTACATGAATTTGACATCCTATACATTTATCTAGGAATTTTAAATTGCAAGAAATAAAAGGCATATTTTTTGGATTTTTATGATTTATTTTAAATATAATTAATGCATGATTAATTAATTTTAAAATAAAGAAAAGATGAAAAAATGATCAAACTTAGAAAATAAGTTTAGAATATGTACAAAATGTTTGTTAATTGATTTTAGAACAAAACTAATTTTTTTGGAATTTTTGAAATTGTTTTTGGATTTTTTAAGTTAATTAAAACATAATTATATAAATAATTACACAAATAATTAAGACTTAATGATAAAATTATCCTAAATATGTACAAAATTAGTTTATGATATATAAACAATATTTAACACAAAGAACAATTTTTTTATGATTTTTTGACTAATTAAAATAATTAATAAGCAAATATATAAATACATACTAATTAATTATGAAAAATATTGAAATTTTGAAGAAAAATAAAATATTTTTATTTCAGAAAATAATATATTATTTTAGAAGTTTAAAATATTTTTTGGGGAATTTTTTGGAATTTAAAACTATTTTTAATTATTTTTGCAATAAAAATAAAATAAAATAGAAAATATAAAAAGGATACTTATTCAGTGTGGAAGTTGACTGAGGGAGCATGGTGTAGCTGCGTGTGTGAGGCGTTGGATTGGAGATTGAATTGATCCAAGGGTTCAGATCTGAGGTCACATGAAGCACATGATTAAAGCAAGGCATGGGATTAGTGGGAGACCAAAGTCAGACTGGTCCCCACCCTCGCCTGCATGGACCAATGGAAACAGAGGAGAGAAGGTTGAAAAGTTGACTGACGAACCACGCTCGGACGCGTGGTCGTCTTCAACCTCCGTCCCATGCACTTTTTCAGACAGATAGCGGGGGTTTTTAACCCCCTCTATTTCACGATACAAAAACGTTATTTTCGGTAGCTTCCCAAACCTGCAAGAACACACGTTAGCAACATATGAAAACAACCCAGATCCACTAAACATGATGCCCTGAATCCAAATATGTCATTAGTTTCGTGGTTTGATGCTCATAGCTATAGGTTCGAAGATGTTAAAGTATGAACACTCATAAGCTTATGTTAATGGCATATGGCTATCCTCACGTGGGAGTTGGCATGTTAAGGCCCAGATCATTTGCATAGGACCTTATGAGCATGATAGGACGGTTGGTTAGCATTGAAATCAGTTGCATATACAAAAACGAAAATAAAATTCATATGTACATGAAGAGTATTATATGCTTTATACGACTCTCATGGGCCTGTGTTTAAAGTTCAATCTTACTCTATTATCTTTGAGAAGATGATTAGAATGCTTGGTTTGTATTAATATTGATTGGAAAATTGATTTTGAAAATTACAAAGTATGGAGATTTTTTGAGAATTTTGAGAGGTTTGTGGCTATTCTCTTGCTATCTCTTCGTGTGTCCTCTTTTGCTGAAGTATGATGCTTCTTTTATAGCCCAAAGTTGCTTGGAACTCAAGCTAAGAAGCTTTGTTGTCTTTGTTGAAAGTTTGATTTTTAAAATATTAAAAATCTTTGAATTGTTGACCAAGCTTGACTCCATTCAATGCTCTTGTCTTGCTCTTCAATTCTTGCAGAAAAAATGAAGATTCCTTGAAGTGAGTCATACTTGGAGGCCAAGCAACCATTATCCATGCATTTTCCTTTTAATTTTAATCTTAAAGTAAGATAAAATTATGCAAAAAATGGCCAATAAAGATGTGGGCTTTGTCTTGGTCGTGGGAGGCCCATAGTAACATGGCAAAGATGTTTGGACCATAAAAACTTGGACTCATTTGGAAAAAAAACATTTTTGATCAATGTTGATTTCATGCATTTTCCCAAAATTTAGCCAACTTCAACAAGGTGTAAATCCTTCAATTTTTGTCATATGAAGGAGATCTTGCACTTTTTGGAAACCTCAAAGAGTCCTCTAACCAATGTCTTTGGTCTCATATCAAAATGATTTTTGGTTCTCCTTGTGTGTCTATTTGAAAAAAGTGTCTTTTTGTTGACTTTGAAAATGACCTGTAATGTCTTTGGCCATATTTTCCAAATGGTGAATGCTATGACCATGGGATCAATTGCATTTGAAAGATAATTGAATTTCCTTCAAAATGAGCTTTGGTTGACATTTTTTGGATGAAGGATGAGAGAGTTATGATCAGTCAAAGTTGAGTTGACTTTTCAGGCAAAAACCCTAATTTTGAATCTTAGGGTTTTGTTGATTTTTGATCTTTCCTTGATGAATTGTGATCATCCAATGATCAAATGTTGAATCCTTTGACAAAATATGGACTTTGACAAAAAATTTCATTTTTGACTGTCAGTTGACTTTTTTGGTCAAACGGGTCGTCTGTTGACTGTTTGAGCTGCTGACGGTGCGTCTGAGTGAATTGAAGTTTGAAAATTTGTATGATGGTACTTTGAGATGTATGGATGTATATGGAATCCACTTGAGCTCTCAAAACTTGTTGCTCCTGTTAAAACAAGAAAAACCCTGATTAGGGACTGTCTGTATAGGAGGCAGTTAAGCGTACCTGATTTTTGTGCAGTGCTGAGTTTCTGCTAATCATGTGATATTCAGAAGACTTCTAACACAAAAATCTTGGAAATTTGAATTGTGAATGATTGATTTGATTGATTGTACAAAACACTGAGAGTTGTACTGTCTGCAGTTTGTCTGTTAACTGACTGTTCGTGTACTGAAGCAGCAGTTAAAGTGAAAAAGTCAACTGTCAAAGTTAATTTTCTTTTCTTTTTTGTTGTTATTTTTGTCTTTGTTTTGTGTGAAGCATGAAAATTTATTTACATGACTTGTTAGAAACAGAAACATAATAAATAACTGATATTTACGGTATGCGGGCAAAATTACCGATAATAACCTGAAAATTGTTTACTGCACAGAAATAGAAATATTTGACTGGCAGAAAACACACAAGTTAAGATTTGATTTTTGAAAAAGAGATTTGAAAAGATTTTGAAAATAATGGAATATAGCACAAAAGTTAGTGGGAAAACAAAAACAATTGTTACCAGTACAGTGTGAGTTTCCTGCTTTTGCGCCTGCAAAAAGATTTAACCCTGCATGAACTGTGTTAGTACTATTTATCTGTAAAATAAATAAATAGTATTTGTGAAGTAAGGAACAGTATTTGGCGTTTGCGTAAGAATAAATTCCACTGTAAGCCAAGTTACTGTGTAAGAAAAATTCTGAAAACCAAGTTCTTCATATGTCAGGATATTTTGAAAAAATCCATGTTTATATGAGACTCTTAATTTTCATATTGAAACTTTCCTGAAAAAAGAAGTGGGCAAATTTTGGGGTATAACAGGAGTATTTCACCATGTAGTCGAATTTTCCGCTTGGTTCTCCTAATGTATCCCAAGTCTCTTCGGGGATAGGAGGAACTTCTTCTGATGAACCATGACTTCTGGTGGTGAAGCTGTCAGTAACTTCATCACTGCTTGGTTGAGTCTTACTTTCAGATCCTTTAGTCGGATAACAGCAAGGTGGATCAGACTCTGGTAGGGAGATATATCCTGCTCTGTTAAGATAGGATAACCACTCCTCTTCATCGGTGTTTTCCGTACCGATGGTATTGACTGTTTGTTGAACAGGCTGAAGAAAACCTCCACTGCAGAAAGTTTCTTGAATTGGGAGAACTATCTCAATCCCTGGGATAACTTTTGATGATGTCGGAAAGAATCCAATTCCTGTTCTGTTCTTGTTGTTGGTAGGAATATTAATGTGCCCCCAACCACTGGTAGTGCCATCCTTTACAACTTGGATTGCATCTTTGTATGAAGAGATAGACGCTGCTTTCTCCTTTCCTTTGTCTAAGGAAAGTGCTTGGAATTTAGTTCCAACAACTTCTTTTGGTTCTATGTCGGAGAATGATGATAGGTTACTGACGATCAGAGCTCGTTCTCCACATACGGTTACCAATTTGTCATTCCTTATGAACTTCAGTTTCTGATGAAGTGTTGAAGTAATTGCCCCAGCCTCATGAATCCATGGGCGACCTAGCAAACAACTGTATTGTGCTGGAATATCCATAACTTGGAAAGTGATTTTGAACGTCTGAGGTCCAATATTTATGGGAAGATCTACTTCTCCGAAAACTGACTTCCTTGATCCATCAAATGCTTTGACGATGACATGACTTTTTCTTAGAGGGTAATCTTCGAAAGATAATCTTGATAATGTTGATTTAGGCATGACGTTGAGAGAGGATCCATTGTCTATTAGGACTCCTGTGAGTACATCACCCATGCAGCCAACTGAGATGTGAAGTGGAAGATTGTGGTCCACTCCTTCTTCAGGAAGATCTTCGTCACAGAAACTTAGGCTAGTTCCCGCGGAGATGTTGGCAACGATGTTGTTGAATTGGCTTATAGTAACACTTGGTTCTACGAAAGCTTGTTCCAAAACTTTCTGTAGAGCTTCCCTATGAGCTTCAGAACTCAATAGCAGGGAAAGAACAGAAATCCTAGACGGAGTATGTAGTAATTGATCTACAATGTTGTATTCACTCCTCTGGATTAACTTCAAGATCTCATCATTTTCTTTCGCTTGAACAGCATTGGTCGGAAGATTGTCTTGCCTATGTGGTACTTCCTCCGAAGGTTTCTCCACATTTTCTGTTGTTCTGTTGAAGACTCGTCCACTTCTGGTGACTCGACTAACATCAGCAATGTTGACAACAGACGGTAATGGTATTTCCTTACCATTTTCAATGAATGTAGCGTTGTATTTGTATGGTATAGCCTTGCTGGACTCATACGGTACAGGACCTGGTAAGTAGATGACTAGTGGTGCAACTGCTGTCTTCCTGCTATCATACTTAACTTGCATAGGTTCAACTTGATTAATTTGAGGAGATACGGTAAAGACTTCATCATCTTCTCTGTTGGCAAGAACAGTAATGGTATTGTCATCCATCAGCTTTTGAATGTCGTTGCGAACACGCAAACATCCTTGTGAATTTCTTCGACAGATTCTGCATCTACTGTAAGCGTGGAAATCTGTTCCAAAGTAGGCAAGTCCATTTAAAGTTTTGTGGAACCTGACTACCGATCCTTCAAGGTCTTCAACTTTGTAGATTTTGTATTCTCCTGGACATCCTTGAACCATGTTGATGTCGTGTTCAGTTCTGACTCGGATATGTTGAATCCATCCCAAGTCCATTTGTTCTTGTAATGCAGCTTGAACTACGGCACATCCTTGATTATTCTTTGGACAAATTTCGCATGTGAAGTAGTTGTGAGGTGGTACATGACCGTACCCAGCTTGTTTAGCGTGCATCTTGACGAGATTTTCCCCTATCTGACGAATGTCGTAGATTTGAATGACGTTGGGGTGCTGGTCTATCAGATTTACTGAAGCTTCTTTGTGCTGCGGCAAAGGATTTGCTTGGACGTTTGGATTAGTATCTTTGAAGGATAGCATTCCGTTTTTCACTAATCGTTGGACGTCAATCTTGAAAGGGAAACAGTTCTCAATATTGTGACCTGGTGCCCCCTGATGATAGGGACAAGATTGGTCAGCCTTATACCATGGTGAGGAACTGTTTGTAGGATTTGGAGGACTTCTTGTCTGAATGAGTCCTTTTGCCAGTAATGTTGGAAACAATTCTGCATACGGCATTGGTACGGGGTCAAAGGCTGGATACCTTGGAGCCCGATTGTTGTAATTTGGAGGTCGAACCTGCTGCTGAGGTTGCTGCGACCTTTGTTGAGTTTGTTGTTGCAAAACCTGAGGTTGATAAGCTGGCGCTGAGTTAACAACCGGAGTTATTGTTGCAACTTGAGGTTGGGATTTCTTCTTGATTTTGTGCAAGACATTGCTGACATCTTGATCCTCTTTCTTCTGGAAAGAACTTCCATACTTCCTTGGACCAATAGAAGATTCTGGTTCTTTGTTCAGGCGTCCCTCCCGAACTGCTTCTTCTAAACGTACACCCATGTTTACCATCTCAGTAAAGTCACTTGGTGCACTTGCAACCATTCGTCCGTAGTAAAATGGACTCAAAGTTTTGAGATAGATTTTTGTCATTTCTTTCTCTTCAAGTGGTGGACAAATTTGAGCAGCAACTTCACGCCATCTCTGAGCGTATTCCTTGAAGCTCTCTCTATCCTTTTGAGTCATGGCTCGGAGTTGATCTCTGTCGGGAGCCATATCCAGATTGTACTTATACTGTTTGACGAAGGCCTCTCCGAGGTCTCGAAAAGTACGAATCTCTGAACTGTCCAAGTTCATGTACCATTTGAGTGCAGCACCAGTTAGGCTGTCTTGAAAATAATGAATGAGCAATTGTTGATTATCAGTCTGAGTTGACATTCTTCGAGCGTACATCACAAGATGACTTTGTGGGCATGAATTCCCTTTATATTTCTCGAATTCTGGTACTTTGAATTTGTGAGGAATCTTAACATTTGGAACCAGACAGAGGTCTGCAGCATTCTTTCCAAATAGATCTTGTCCTCGGAGAGTCTTGAGTTCCTTCTGCATTTGCAGAAACTGTTCCTGGAACTCGTCCAATCTTTCATACACGCCAGCATCCTCACTTGGAGCGTGATGATATACTTGTCCGCCTTGCGGGGGAAAAGTATGCATAATGGGCTGTGGAGAAGCCATGACAGCAGATCTTGGTATCTCAGCATTTTGTTGTGTGGAACCCATTGCCGTCGCTCTTGGAACTTCAATTTCCAGAGGTTTGTAACCCTCCGGTGGACGCATATCCATGGTGACTTTTGGAGCTTCAGAAGTTGGAGGTATGTACCCTTCTGGAGTAAAGTTATACGGCATGCCCCAAGGTCGATCAGGCGGCATGGTATACTGAGGAATAGGAGTAGAAACAATCTCGGAAACCACAGTCCTTTGTGGTTCTTCTGGCGTTGGTCGATTCTGCGCAACTACCAGGGCTTCTACCATACTATTGAGTCTTTCAACAATACCTTTGAGAGTATTAATCTCTTCCCTGAGTTCTTCATTCTCTTGTTCAAAGTCTTCCATTCTTTTCTTGCGACTTGAACGAGTGTTGTATGGATGAGACAGCTTGAAAGTCTTGGTTCACCTCCTTCTCCTCCTCTCTTTTTGGAGAAAGGAAAGTGACTATTAGATCCGCGACAATTCCCGTGTCAGTGCGTACGACTAAAGCGATGTATGATATGCAATTAAGTTAATTATTTTTCAAGGAAACACCATAATTACGTTATGAAACATCAAACTTTTATTAATTAAGCGAAAATGCCGTTTTTACATACTTTGAAAATGGAAATACAGAGAAACTGAGAGAAAGGACTCTAAAACTTTGATGATGAGCCGACTTCACGTTCTAACATCTTCTTCTGTTTCTTGAGCTGAGCGTTCTCTGACGTGAGCTGATCGATGATCCAGGAAGCAGGAGGGATATGATGAGAAAGTGACGATTGTGTCACTTGTCGATCGAGTACTTCAAGTAACTCATCCTTCCTTCTTAGGATGTTTTGAATTTCAACATTTTCCGTGTTGACAATTCGATACTTATTCCTCCAAGCATTCCTTTCTTGGCATACCTTGTTTAATGCCGCTTGCAGTTTTTCAACATCGGTGGAGAAAAGGTAAATTGGTTCCCTTAGGGGAATAGGTTCTTGATGTTGATATGGCATCCTGAGCTTGAATGCTCTGACACGTACCCATTGAAGGTAAGGATCCAGGGAGATGCAAAGATGTTTTCCTAACAATCTTCTCCCTTTTCTGTGAACAAGACGCCAGGCTTGGACAATTTCCTTCTTCAGCATGTTGCCATGATCGTCGATGTTCTTGAAGAACAGACCCTCCAATTGGATGTTACTTGGAATATTTTTCATGGGATAGCCGTATTGACGACGGGCTAAAGCTGGATTGTAACTAATTCCTCCCTTAGTTCCAATAAGGGGTATGTTGGGGAAACTTCCGCAACTGAAGATGATCTTGGTTTCGTCGTTGTCAGGACTACACCAATCAATGTCTGTATGAGTGAGAGACATGATTTTCTGTGACCAGTAAAGGCCATCCCTCATGTTCCAGAAAGTGCTAGACTTCGGTAGGTGTGAAACGAACCATTCGTATAACAGCGGTACGCAGCATGTGGTTAATCCTCCTCGCTGCAGGTTTCTTGAATGCACAGAATGATAAGCATCCGCAAGCAAGGTTGGAACTGGATTTCCAATTAAGAAGATCTTAATTGCATTGATGTCGACGAAATCGTTAATGTTAGGGAACAAAAACAACCCGTAGATAAGCAAAGCCAAGATTTCATCAAAAGCGCTCATATCTTGGATGCTGACGAAGTACCGAGCTTGATCAAACAGGAATTTGGAGGGCAATCCTTGAATTCCTCCTCTACTCACCATATGAGTTCTGATGTCGACTACGTTCAAAGGAGTAGTTGCAGCAATGATAATGTCGTCAGGATTCTTTTCCAAACCGGAGTACGGATCTTGCGCGTACACGGGTATTCCAATCAGACGAGAGTACTCCTCTAACGTAGGCATGAGCTGATAATCTGGAAAGGTGAAGCAGTGATACGTTGGATCGTAAAACTGTACCAAGGTGGGAAGGATCCCATCCACCATGTTGGTATTGAGCAAAGGCAGAAGTTTTCCATACTTCTCCTTGAAAGCCTGGGGGTTGACCACCAGTTTTCCGAGCTTTCCCAGTTCCTCGACCTGGGGAATCTTGAAGGTGTATTTCCTAGCTCTCTTTCTCCCATAATCCATGGTATAGATCCTTAAGTCCTTTCTCCGTTTCTCTCTTTCTATGAAGTTCAAAACGTTCGTTATTTAGTTTCCTTGAAAAACGACTCGAAAAAGACTCTTTTTGTTTTTAATTGTTTATTAATGAATGATGCATGAATGCATGAATGCACACACAAGAGTTTTAAACAAACATGGCGTTGAAGGGTATAGTGGTCATGAAGTCAAAACGCAGTCTCCCGCCCCAATGGTAAACTAAGGTTAATGATTTTTGTACCTGTAGAACGGGTTCTAGGGGTATCAGAGTTTTTGCTCAACCTTAAAGATACGTTGATTGGTATCTATAAGAGAGTTTTCTCTGAGTGTAGTATCTGCGTGACAATTACTTCCGTAATCACCGCTCTACGTCCTAAAAAGGCTTTAAGTGGGGTTAATGTGTTTCTAGGTCCTCCTGGTACAAATCAGTCTCGGAATGCAGTGGCGCAGTTAATCACAACCAGCCAGGCAAATCCCAAGAGTAGACTTGGAAACCAAGATTAGAGGGCCTTCACCGGGAAGACATCCTCCATCCTATCTTATGTTGCACTCAAATCCGGGTATAGGATTTCTCACCACAAGGGGGAATCAAGCCCTTTCCCGATACAGAATAAACAAAATAAACAAATATATATGCAACAAACACATGATATGACACAGAGGTTAGGCAGGACCTCTCTTGTTTGAGGGGGAATTTGGCATCCCTAATTCCTCATTGGGGCTGGACCAGCAACAGGTCAACCATTGGTTTGGATGAAAAACCAAGGTTTTGAACACTTATATCCCCAGCAGAGTCGCCATTTTTCTGTGGTGTCGTTTTCTTTTACCTCCCCGTTTCACTTGGGAGGACGGCACGCTAAACCCTTCACGCGAAATTTGGAAGGAGAATGCGCCCGTGGTGGGATGAATTTTATTTCAGTTCTTCCTACGATATCACACGAACTTTCTTATTTGTCCTACGAGTAGGAAAGGGAAAAAAAGATCTCAACTAAACCCTAGGAGTTTGCTAAGTGTGGGGATTTACACCTAGACTAGAAATTCTGGAGTCCGGGGGGTCGGTTATACATAGGGAAGTGTTTAAACACCCTACATATCTGTAGTACTCTACAGGAACCTTCTCTGTGTCATTGTGATTGTGTTTATTGCTAATGATTGGGAAAGTTTCTCCTTTGTATTAGGAGAGGGAATTGAATTGATTAAAGAAAGACAGACAGATAGACAGACTGACTATTTTTGGTATTTTATTAGCTCGCTGAGATTCCTTGTGAACCTCATGCCTACATATCCCTAGTGGAAGTCAGAGCTTAATGTAGTTCGGGGAACTAACTAGGGAAATTAATTATTTTTGGTGCCTTGCTTGAAGCTCAAGGTTGAAGCTTGGAATTAAATCTCTGTTTACAGTAAAGAGACATGAAATTATCTCTACAGAGAGGTATTTGTACTATTCTACCACAAACATTTAAAGGAGTGACAGAATAACTGAATTCATTTCATTCAAGAGGGGGACCTTACTTGTGTATGTGCAAGTATACCAGTCAAATGCCTCTTAAATGAAAGAAAGATGCTCATCCAAATTAGGGAAAGTTACCACATGTCTGGGTTTTACTGCCAGCTCATGCCTTTCAAAATCCTAAATGGGAGACTTGATTAAAATTGAAATGAAATGTTTGTTTGTTTGAATGTGGTAGAGTAGTAAAAATATCTCTCTATGGAGATAAGCTATGTCTATCTACTGTATAAAAGATTTGACTTTTAGCTGGCTTGTATGAGGCCCAAGCTTGAGGCTTTTTGATTGATTAATTAATATTATTGACTCTGGGAGATGACTCCACTGGGAATTAATTACAGGGTATTTTTTGTGTTCTGTACAAAGCCCAGAATTGAGGCTGACTCTACTTAGGGAGACTCTATTTGTGTGCCTTGTACAAAGCCCAAGGTTGTGGCTAACTGTTGAGGATAATTGAATGACTCTATTTTATGTGCCTTGTACAAAGCCCAAGGTTGTGGCTAACTCTAGCTAGGGGAAAACATTATTTTCTGCCTTGTACAAAGCCCAAGGTTGTGGCGGACTCTTAAATGAATTAAGTATGGATGACTATATGGGGAAAGATCCTAAGTGTTAGGAATCTTTGACACATGAAAGATATGGTTTATCTGCCTTGTACAAAGCCCAAGGTTGTGGCTACTGAGTGATGAAGGACTCACTGGGGAGACTCTATTATCTGCCTTGTACAATGCCCAAGGTTGAGGCTGACTCTTGACAGGGGAGTTTTATTGTTTGGGTGCCTTGTATGAAGCCCAAGGTTGAGGCTAACTGTTTTTGTTGGTTTTGACTCTACTGAGGAGGTTTTATTTATTAAAAGACTGTTTTTCTTTGGAAGCTAACCCTTTCCAGGGATTTGACTCAGCTGGTGAATTTGTCTGTTAAAAGACTGACTTTATCATGTTTTTTTTAATTAATTTTGGAGGCTAACCCTTTCCAGGGGTTTTGACTCTTTTGGGGAAATTATCTCCTAAGAGAATGAAATTATTTATTAATTAATTTTGGAGGCTAACCCTTTCCAGGGGTTTTGACTTTTTAGACAGATGTTGGAGGCTAACCCTTTCCAGGGGTTTTGACATTTTAGACAGATGTTGGAGGCTAACCCTTTCCAGGGGTTTGACTCAGCTGGTGAATTTGTCTGTTAAAAGACTGACTTTATCATGTTTTTTTTATTAATTTTGGAGGCTAACCCTTTCCAGGGGTTTTGACATTTTAGACAGATGTTGGAGGCTAACCCTTTCCAGGGGTTTTGACATTTTAGACAGATGTTGGAGGCTAACCCTTTCCAGGGGTTTTATTAAAATGAATGGCAGAAAGATTATCTAATGGAGACTTCTTGTTTAAAGCCCAAGATGAAGGCTGACTCAATGCTGAGGATGACCAAACATGGATCCTAGACTCTGCTAAGGAAGATTGATGAAGATGAGGGTGACAGAGACTGTCCATGTCTCTCATTCCAAAAATGTACTCAATGCAAAATTGAGACAAACTTAGCTTGTTTAAGGTCTGGTTTAAATTGGAAGAAACTCACCAGGGTAGGCTAAGAGGTGACTAAAGACCTGTTCCTATGTTTATAAGAAACCTGATGGGTCCTTGTATACAAGCTCAAGAGGAAGCTGGAAATGCTTTTAAGAAGCCTGTGGGTCCTTGTACAAAGCCCAAGAGGAGGCTAATCGAGGGTCCTTGTTATAGCACAAGAGAAAGCTTATGTGGTTTTGAACTTATTTTGGCTCTAAGCAAATGGGTAAGAGGTTTCACCGGGAATAATTCCTCTTTGGGTGGATGTGTCCTATTATTTGGATTCTAAGGTTTTTGCCAAGATGTTTCACCGGGAATAATTCATCTTGGGGGTTTGAACTACAGATCTCTAATTAGGAAAGAGCCTTCACCGGGAAGACATTCTCAATCCTAGGTCATATTCCTATAATATATATATATAGTTTAACTGTCCTAGGGTTTATACTCAAACGTAGTTCTAAACTAATATATATATGCACAGTTTATATTTGACAGTAATTTAAATAAAGACTGTAAATTGAAAGCTTGTAAAGCCTAACCTGGATGGAGTGGAGGCCATTGAAGAAGTATGTACAGAGCCTCAACAGTATTTTTGTTGTTTTGTTGATAACAGTTGAATATATATATGATAAACAGTTAATGGTTTTTTAAAACAGAAGAAGTGAAGATGGACAAAAGTCACATAGGTATCTGAAGAGTTTCACCGGGAATAATGCCCTTCAAATACCAGAGGAATGTTTTGAAAACAGAAAGAAGATTTTGAAAATACAGTTTTTAAAAACAAGCTAAGAAGAGAAGGTTTTTTGGGACTTACACTCTATTAGAGGCCCAGTACTTTGCAGTACTGGTGATAAAAGCAGTTGAAAATGATTTGAAATGATATAAGGTTTTGTTGTTTGAAAACCTTAATCATCCGTTTAATCGGAGATTGATAACAGCTTTGAAAATTGACAAAAGTCAACTTAATTAAAGTAAAAATAAAGATTTTTACTTAATTAAGACCTAAATAATTAGGGTTTTATCATAAACTTATTTACAAAGTGATTAGGTTAAAATAAAGTGATAATATATATTTAAAGTATTTAAGAAAACACTTAAAACATACTATTTTAAACCTAATTAAAAACTCAAGAAATAAATAATATTTTTATGATTTTTTTGACTATTCACAAAATAGATATATTAAATAATAGGTGTATAAAAAATGAAGTGAAAATGATTTATTTTGATAGGTTAAATAAATATGTGAAGTTGTGAAGAGAAATGAAAGAAATTAGTGTTAAAAAAATAAGTTTTGGCCCTTGGAGGGTTTGAACCCACGCCCTTGAGGTTACCAGCCCAAAACAACACCACTGAGCCAACGCGCGCTCAGTGTTAGTGACTTGCCTTCATTTGGTTATGTTTCAAAACAAGTTGTAAATCTTTGAAAAATAAAAGAAACAAAAAGTCTGGGGCGAGGGGGATTCGAACCCCAGACCTTTGGCATGAGGAGACTAAGAGCGCATGTGTGGCCACTAGGGTAAGTTATTCAGTCGTTAATAAAACGCACACCATTCAAAATAAAATAAACTCTCCCCTGAGAATTCAAATTTGCGCGCCACCACCATCTTCATCTTCAACCTCAAGCTCTCCATTTTTGAAATTCTGAACTTACTCGTTTCTCAACCATTTGCAACGATGTAAACATGAAACTTGCTCTAAATTCACTCACGATTCTAAATATGTAACTAACATGAACTATCATTAACTACATCTAATTAATTTACCAGAAATCGTGAAGAACCCTAAAATTTCAAAATTAAATTAAATGACTATACTGAAAGATAAATGGATGATGATAGAGGGTTTTCAATCCTCTGATGATGCTGAACAAGATAGAATCGAGCTATTTCACAAAGAGTACTTAAATTAAAGAGAGAGAGTTCAGAAACTTACCTCTGAAAATGGAGATCGTGAGGATGATAGAGAGCAACTGGGCTTGTATGAACGATCCCAAAAGCTTCCTTGTGGCTCAGTGATGCTAACTGAATGCTTGTAATGACCTCAAACCTCCTGAATTGTTCTATGGACCTCCCTCGATTTCAGCTTCAAGTGAACATGGAGGGTATTGATTCTCGAGTTACAGATGAGCTGCAGCCATCTGGTTAGCTTCACTATGACCTGAGGAGTGTGTCTGGATGATTGGCTTGCCTTGAAACCTTCTGAATCACTCCATGGACCTCCAACTGCAGATGCTCCAAAGTGAGAGCAACAATGGTGTTCCTCCACCTACAGAAGTGATCCAGGTGCTTGGATCACCTCAAATGACCTCCCTTGAGATGTTAGAATGCTCACTTCCCAAAGATAAGCTCTGGTTTGAAGAAATCGATTCTTCTTGCCAAAGAACTTTGAAAAACAATGAACAAGAGAAGAGAAAGAGAAAGCAAGTAATATGGTTGCTTTGGTGTGTTTTTCTACTGAATTGTGCTCTCCTATTTATAGGCAAATGTCTCAGTACTGAGTGAGAGAGTGAGCTTGCTTAGTGAAGCAAGTTTGGTTTCTTAGCCATGAAGAAATTTCAAAGAATATCCAAGTGTGATCATTGCATTTTCGAGCCACCTCCCCTATCCATTGATTCTATCTGATCTTAGGGGACAATTCAGATGCAAAGTGAGCTCTAATTGGTTGATGAGAAGATTCCTTGGGTGATTCATCAATTTGCCATAAATTCTCAAATGTAATCATTACATAATCACATGTTCTTGTTTTAGGAATCTTCTTCAATTATCATGGCATGGTGAAAATGAATGCATGGCATGTTTGCAGATGTATTATGGGTCATGTAGCATCTGAATTTGAGGTCATGTGCACAAAACTTCAAAGTTCCAAAATGATGCATGACCTATAATTTCACTTCATGAGGCCAACTTTGAACAAGCATAACTCTTAGCTCAAATTGAATTTTGAGAAGGTTGAACACAATTTGGAAAGCCCTAAACATCTACTTTAAATCATTAGTTTATGTCTTCTTCAGAATCCTTTGGGAAATTTGTGAAAAATGAGGCCAAAGTTGGAAGAAAACTAGGTTAAAACACTTAGAAAAATTTCTAAGTGTTTATGACCTAAACTTCAAAATTTCCAAAACTTCATAAATGGTTGATCTTTTGAAAAAAGTTCCCTTGTAAGATGTTGTTTTATTTGGCAAGATCTACAACTTTCATGTTGGAAGTTTTTTGAGTTGTGTAGGTGAAATTTTGAGATCTCACCATGCCCTCAAAAACCCTAATTCCCGACTTTTCGCTCCTTGATGAATTTCTTTGAATTTCTTTGGCCAAATGACTTTGACATCCATATATTGATGATATTGATCTTTGAAAGTCATTTTTTGACCAAAAACCTTAAAAGTCAATGATGATCCTTCACAGTTGACTTTTTCCTGACAAAGTGAATTTTTGGGCTTTTGTGTAGAAATAAGATCTTCTCCCCAAATGGATGATATAAATGGATTATATGGAGGTAGTAGAGATCCTTGAATCATGTCTTGAGTTTTGGATTCATGCCCTGATCAGAAGTCAACTTTCTTGGTGAATTAGGTCAAAACCCTAATTTGTCGACCATGTGAAAATAATGACTGTAGACTTTGAATTGAGATGTAATGTCCAGTGGATCTTGTCATATGAGTTATTTGAAGATGATTGATGTCTTTGAATGGTTTCCTGGGGCTTTTTAGGGTTTCCCAAAAGTGATCCCTGATTTTAGTCCTTGATAGGTTCAAAACCCTAGTCTGGTGACCTGAGTAAACCTGTACTCATATGACTGGATGTCTAATCAATCATAGATGAGAAAAGTGAAGTTTTTGAGCCCCATGATTGTATTAGAGACTAGTCTTTGTATTGATTGATCCTTTGCCTGAGCTTTCTTGTCTTTGAGCATCCTCGATTAGGTACCAGATGGAGAAATGACTGCTCTGGGTACTTGTCTTGACCTGATGAAAAATCCTGAAGATATGTCATCTCAGGGGGGTCAAAAATTAGGGTATGACACTATGTGCTTATATAAATAATAACTTGATTGTATATCGCAAACCTGCAAAAGGATCGTAATCAGAATCATCCTCTTCTTCACTCTGAAAATCCAAATTAATAGCGGGATTGAAAACGGTACTTGGAGTGGTAAGCATTGTGGATTTATGGGGGGCAGTGGTGGGAGTTTTATCAATATAAGTACTTTGGCCATCATTGAAAATAGGTGACGTCGGCGGCAATTGACTTTGGCGGGACTGTTGTGCACTGTGATGATATTCAACAAAAATATGGTTGATTAATGCAGGAAGTGTAATGACTCATGATAAGGTAGAACGATCAACAACTTACAGATGCATTGTAGAAGTTATCTCATTGATGTTTTGTTTGTTCGATGTCTCCAGCAATACACTTGTTTGATCTTCTAATGTGGGTTTGACTGCGAATGTTGGCAATCCAAAAGATTTTGGAGGACGTCCACGACGAGGAGCAAGAACATGGGGGCTTTGAGGAGTACTATGCAACGTTTAATAATTGATGTCTGTCATACCCCAATTTTTGACCCTAAGATCATACCTCATTTGCATATCAATCATCAATCAAGAGTTTCATCTTAAAGCTCAGCTCTCGGTGTTATGCTTACTTCATCTGTAAGAGGGAATCATCAAACACCAATGTTTGTCTTGTATATATTGTTTTACTAACCAAAATACCAAAAATATTGCCTTGTGCTTTTGTATGTTTGTGTTTTGTAGGTACCAAGTCAAAACATCAATCAAAAGGAGCATTTTTCAACATTTTCACTATGCAAATCGATTTGCATAAGGTGTAAATCGATTTACACAACTGTTTCTGCACCAGATTTGCTTCTGCCATCAGTGCAAATCGATTTGCATAAGACAGCAATCGATTTGCATAACTGATTTTTCCCCAGATTTTGCCTTTTTCGGCAATGTAAATAGATTTGCATAAAGTGTAAATCGATTGCACCAGCACGAATTTGGAAAAATGGAGACAAATTTCAGCTTTTGAAAGTGTTGACATCATTTGCAAGCATGGGAAGCATGACTTAGTTCTCACATTGGATTTCCTACATCATTTTATCATGAGCCCTCATGTGATTGCATCAAGACCATTGGATTTCATTTTTGGCTCCAAAACCTTTCTCCAAGCCTAATTCTATTTTCCAATCCTAACTCCAAGCCACAAAAATTCCCAAGCCTAGCTCCTATAAATTGAGGCATTCCCCTCTTCATTTTTCAAGCTTTGATAGCCAAGAAACTTATTGCAAATTCTCTCCTCACCTCTTCCAAACCCATCACTCAAAGCTCTTTTTCTTCCATAAAAATTAGTGAGTCACATCTTGAACCTCACTAATTTAGAGCTAAACCTCAACATAAACACTACTTTCTTCATCAATTGTGAGAGATCAAGGCTTGTGGTTGTGTGTTCTTGAAGAAGATTCAAAGTTTGTGAAAGATTTGGTAAAATTCTAGATCCATTCCATAATTCAAGATGTGATCCATTGTTGTTTATGCTTGATGCACCTTTGGTGCTATATTGATGAGATTTGCTTGCTTACTTGATACATTTTCGTGCATAAATTGATCCAAGATCACAAGGTGTTTGGTTTTATGTTTAAATAAGTTTTCTTCTCTTTATTTGCTGTTTTTTTGAAAACTGTGTTGTGCAAATCGATTTACATCTTGTGCAAATCAATTTACACAACTGAAAACTACGCAGATTTTGAAAACAGAGTTATGCAAATCGATTTACACTCTGTGCAAATCGATTTACACTGGGCAGAATGCTGATTTTTGTGGTTTTTGACTTGTTTTTGGTTCTAACTCATCTTCTACTCCATTCTTTTGATATTTTCTTTGAATCACAAGTTAGAGGCCTAATTTCTCTCTAATTTCAATGGACTTAGGGCGTCGATAGGATGAGAATCCAAATCCGCAAAATTATGTGATTGAAATTATGGATGAAAGGAGCTTTTAATGTGGTTCCATCTTTTGTTTCTCTTTATTTTGATCGATGAAAGTCTTAATACCTTGAGAATTCTTATGGATTCTTGGTAAAGACTAGATCACTCACCATTTTTCTTTTCGTGCGGTATTGCTTTCGGAGAGTGATCTACATATCGCTTCTCTCGTATGCATTAGCACATAAAGTTTTGACCGGCCTCGTTGTAGGGTGATTTCTACATAAATCACTTGGCGATCTGCTTAACATAGCGCAATATTTCGTGTCCCGAATCAAAAAGATCAAATATGGAAGAGAATTGTATGCGGTTGATTTAAGACTTATAGAGGTTTATCGTGTAGTCGCTATGATTTTATCAAGCTTCTGATAAATTTCTATTGAATTTAAATCCGAGTACATCCTTCACTCACCATCGATCTTCATTACTAACTTTGATAACATACTTGACAAGTTTCAAGATGGTTATCTTTAACATCTAACAATTGACTTTAATTTCCGCACTTTATTATATTGCTCTTTATATTTCTCGCTTTATCGCTTCATTTTATCATTTCATCATATTTACATTCCGCTATTTTTCCTTTGTCCATTTGGACGTTTATATTCCGCTATTTTCTCTTTGTTCATTTGGGCATATGTTTATGTTTCCGCTATTTTCTTTTGTCCACTTGGACCATACTTTACTTTTACGCTAAAACACTAATAAACAACAAAAATCTAAAAAACACATAAGGCTCTCTTTCGGACTATTGGTTACTATCCCTAGCATTCTGGAGATTCAGACTTATGGACTTAGTACCTCTAGACCCTCATGATATTGTTACTCTGCTGTTATTCTGTCTGTCTGGCATTGGATTGTTGTTTGTTTGTATGTGCAGGTATTTCCTTGAAAGCCCTTGATGGTTAATTCCAAGGCATTGATATAAGGATTTTACCCGAAAACAGCCGTTACTCTGCCCGATTTTCGTCAGAATTTTAATGTGCTTAATGCGAAATGGTGCTAACATAATAAGTTCATCTGGATCCCCAAGTGATAATGTTGGTTTAGTATTGATATTCCAAAGGATGGGAAATCTACCTTGACTCACAATGTCAAGTGTTGGCTTCTTATTTCGGTTAGACCGTTCTTTTCCTTAGCTTTTATTTTACGCAATAGGATAGCCTCTTCATCTCCTCCCATTCTTAAATTTTCAAAATCTTCTCCCTTTTTCAAAAAACCTTCTTATGTTTGCAATCATTTTCAAAACGTTTTCTTTAAAACATCTTTTGCCCTTAGTGGCCGTTTCCTCTTTTTCTTCAAAAGTTTAGACATTATTAATTGTCGAAACGAGTGGTTATACCCCACGATTTTGAAATTGATTGATATAATGAGATCTTTTCCGCGTGAGAGAGCTAGTGGCATACTCGTTGATTTTATCCGAGTTGGAGCCCTTCTTTCATTTGCGATGCAAAGAACTCATTTGTTCTCATGCTCAAGATCAATGGCTGAGTATTTCTCTTCGACGACGATAAAGTGTTTATTCGTTTTAAAATGTTTTCCCTTTTAGCGGAACTACATTAGCTCTGACTTCTCCATTGCACCGAGGAGGTATGTAGGCACAAGGCTTAACGTCTTGCCGAGCTTATTTTAAAAATAAAACAAACCCTTTTTTAGCACACTGTTGCACCCCAAAATTTGCCCTCTTTATTTGAGCTATAAGTTATCCAAGAAGTTTATTTCGTCGTTCGAAATTAAAGGAAAAATAATAAAGAGTTTCTCATCTGAGTGTGTGAGTTTGTTAAGATCCAACGGAGGTTAATTGGAGTGTGTGTTAAGGTTGCTTTTATGCTTAAGTCAACTTTGTCTTCAAAGATTGGTCAAGGCATTGCTATTAATTGATAAATCAAGGCACCACTTTGCATTCCAATTTATTGATGGCTTATCGTACAAGTTTGGTTTGAATTAAGGAATCGAGATTGAATTAGGGGTCCATTAAAGTTTGCAAGTGGATCGAGATTTATTCACCAAAAATATACATTCAAATTCATTGTTCAATTCATCATTATCCATACAATATCCATATTTCCATTCAAAATTTTCATTTCATTTCATTGTGAATATTCAAAGTCCAGTCCATTCAATATCCAAAATTCAAAAAAATACACAAGAATATACCAAAATCGGTTCAATATCCAAATGTTTTACAAAACCAACACATTTCAAAATGAGAGTTAATTCCAGCAGCAACATGAAACAGGCTTTGACCATTCCAAAAATTAAACCGACTTGCAGCTTCCAACACAACAAAATCGATCCAAGTTTAAGCCGTTTCAGCCTGCATACTCAACAGAAAACCAAATCGGTTCAGAACAGAGAGGAAGAGAAATCATAACAGAAACTCACAACAAAAACCTGTAAAAAACTTTCACGCTGAATCCTCTTCAATCTCACCTTCATCAACATCGATTCAACCTTCACAAATTCGACCATAATCAATCTTCTGCAACAATAATCATCACCACAAGCACGCTCTTCATCTCTTTCTATCACCTTCATCAAGCTTCTCCTCCATCTTCTTCATTTCTACACAAAAACTCACAGAAAATGTAACAGAAAAACTCCCTCGAATTCTCACTCTCGACAGTCTTCAATCTCTCTAAATCTTCTTCACCTCTCCAATACAATCACAAGAAAATCTTCAAACTCTTCTCTGCATAAATCACGTTCATAATCACTTTTCATCGTTGACGGGAATAACAACAAGCATCTTGAGCACAATTTGTAACCGCAATCTTCTTCAACAACTTCGATCATCTTCATCACCGGTTCTTCATCACAGTTCTTCATCACAGTTCTTCATCATCTTTGTCACGATACTCTCGATTCAATTTCTCATTCTCCCTGCAATTCATACACAAAGAAAACAATTCAGAAAACCTTCACAACAACTCAGAAAAGCCTTCACCAATTCACTGATAACTCACCTTCATCAATCAATCTTCACCAGATTCTGAATCACGCTGCACGTTCATCATCGTCTTCGAATCAACATCTTCTTTCTCTCCTTCACGGTTCAATCTTCAACCTTCATCCACAGCCAAAACCGCATCTCCACGCATCAAGCCTCCGCTGAAGATCTTCGACTTCGCATCCTCATTGAATCATTCTCCATTCGACTTTAGCCGCGACACCGCTTCAATCTTCTTCATCCGACAAACTTCAATCACAACACTGAATCTTCGCCTTCGCGTCTGAGCTTGTGAGGAAGAGAGATTGAGAACGATGAGAAATCGGAGAAGAGAGTGAACGGAAAGGTTTCAATCGAGAGAGGTAAGGCGGAGGGATGAGATGACGTTCGTTCTGTTGATACCGAGGAGGAAAGTCTCCGCCGGAGGGAAGCAATCGTCGCCGCCGTCGGCGCTTCGTGAGAGAGAGGAGAGGATAATGTTTGAAATTTCTAACCCTAATCCTTTTGATTCAGTTTATTTTTATTAATTTTGATGTTAGCATGGTTAATTGATATTAACGTGAATGTTTGGAGCTTAATCTGGACAATTAAATAAAGGATAATTGCATGCTTAATCAAGTTGATATTGAATTAATAAAAATCTGAATCATAAGATATGTTGATGGACTACTCCATGGGCCTAGCATGCATTCTGTATTCACACCTCCCCTTAGCCCAAAGCACGCGGTTTTTGTGTGCTGAAAACTGTGACAAAAAAACATTGTGGGCCTCAATCCTTGGGCCTGCGCCTTCCTTGCTGACTGCATCACTGATTTCAAAATAAACCCCCCCTGGTTCTCACATTTCTTTATTGTTAGATTTAGTTTCTTTGCATTTTTCTTTCATGATAAAAATGTAGTACAAAAACAATTTTTGTTAGATTTTTAGCCTTATAAAAATAATCAAAAACATGTAATATTTTGCTTGTTAGGATTTAATTGCTTTTGTTACATAGTTTTGTTCTATTATTTTTAGATGAAAATGTCATAAAAAAACAATTTAATCTTGCTAGATTTTCTTTTAGAATTCATTTAGAATTTATTTCCTCTTATTTTCTATGGCGGGTGCATGCCTCCTTGTTATTACTGATTTGGTTGTTGAGATGTGCGAGGTACTTCGAGAGGGCCTTCGATTGCTTCGTGTTCCACTTTATTTGTGGGACACGAACTCGCTTCCGGTGCGACTTGACTTGTGTTGTGTTCCACTTTATTTGTGGGACACGAACTATTTCGATGCGATTCATCTGGTCTCTCATTCATTGAGATGTATATTCCTGTATTGTCTGGCTTGTGTTCTCTTGCAGGTTGCTTATGTGGTTGTGTTTAATACGCACTACATAGCGGTTGTGATTTATTTTCACACCGCATCGCTTTGACGCTTATGCTGGACTCCTGGCTTTGATGGATGTTAGATTACGTGAAGTTTCTTCTCTGCTTACGCTTGCTAGCTCACTGCGGATTTGCTATCCGCTCGGTATCTCCTTGTCCCTTTTACCGTTTTCCGCATCATCCTATAACATGAGAAGTAGGACCTAGACATGCATCTGGCCAAGCCCTCGAAAGAGGCTCTGTTTTTGTTGGTGTGTTTACATTTGTGCTTTGCGGCAGGGAGTCACGGTGTAATAAGTCCTATATGGCACTCCGTTAAGTCCTCATGGAAGGCATGCGGAAAGGGTTAGCAATCAACCCCCGCCTAGTCTCATCGAGTCTGTTCAATATGCGCACGCTACGCGTGGCTCGCTTCTGAACCTGCACAAGATCTTGTTATCGAGTATGTCAGGAAAAGGGTTCATGCAGCCGGACCCCCGCCTTTCCTATAGCTCGCGTCGCTCGACGTTGATGCTCGGTGTACGCACGCACCGTTTTCCTTTACGATCCGTGACGGCTTGGTTGCTGAGAGGGGTCCGCCCTCTTGTCTATGGCCCGATCATTTTCGCGAGGTCTAATGCTTGGTTGACTTGGGTTGAGCTGCTCCCCTTGGCTATGGCGGGACCGCTTTTCTACCATTCGGTCAGTACCGTTGGTTTTGTTTGCTTTACGAGCGGATGCTCGTTTGTGTGCTCATTGTTTGCTTCCCTTTTTCCTATAGGTTGTTAGGCTAGCTTAGACTTGTACCCTTTGTATGCTAACATTAGGTAGCAAGCTTTCCCCCCTTAGCTTAGGTTATCCTCATGCATTCTTTAAAACACAAACCACACTCTTTGATTTTCTTTTCTTAAGAACTTGTTATTTCCGCTCCATTCCCAAGCATAAGTCTCCAAAGGTCGAGCAGCGGAGTGCGAATGTAACTCGTTCACCTAAAAAACACAAAACAAACAGAAATTAGTTAGCCGAGCTACGGTAGCTCTGATTCTGCAAAACAGATACGTAGGCAGCGGGGTAGGGCCCGTGCGAGCATAACACTTTCTTTTCCCTACATTCTGCATTCATTTTAGTCCAGATTAGCGTAGATTCGTCGCTTTGGGTCCTTCTTACCACAGATAGCTCTCTTGGGTTCGATGACAATACTCGGTGTTTTCCATTCTCGGGGCACCTGATCATAATGTCAAGCCTTACATGGTGTTGAGGTACTAAGAGTCCAAGCTTTACAAGGTGTTGCAGTATAAAAAGTCCAGAACTGCTCGATGAAGAGATGTTTGAGTTTATTCATAATGGTTTCTACTGGTCATCCCATTTCATCTGCTGCAAGTATAATGTTTGTTCTTCCTCAAGGAAGTAACTCATGAGAATCACTTGCAATTGGTATTGCCAGAGGTTTCCTTCACAATAGCTATTGTGTGTTCCAAGTAATGACTTTGATAGCCAAGCGTCAGAGGTTATTGTTGTTCGCCGATAGTAACACAATGTTTCTCCATTCTTGATGGTGTTTTCTGTTTCAGAAGCTATATTTAGGGCTCCCGACCGAGGGATAAGCAAGACTCCGTGTTCTTGAGTTCGCATCATTGGCAGCTCAAATCCCTAAAGCATTCACAATTTCCAATCCCTTTGTTTGGGGATCCCGACCGAGGGATAAGCAAGACACCTTGTATCTTGAGTTTGTGCACCATTGGCACAACTCAAATCCCTAAAGTTGAACACTTGCAACGTCTATATGACTTTGTCGAAATCTTCTTCTAGGAAGTGGTCTAAAGTGTTTTGACGTAATGCTTGGTGTGCTTTCCACTCTGGGGCACCTGGTTATCTGATTGAAGACTGTAAGTCATTCAAAGACAAGGTTCAAGACCTGATTGACTCAAAGGCTATCACATTCGCACCTGAAGGCTAGAAATGAAGTTCTCTTTTGACTTAACGGATCTTCTGAAGCAATAAGTCCATACGGAGAAGATCTCCTCAACATTGGCAACTGCTGAATCATCATGCATGTTCATGTTTAAGCTTTCTTGTTTTGTTCAATACTGTTGCTTGCAAAACTTGTTTATTTTTGAACTATAATCATAATGCATTGAATATGTTTGTCTTGAAAAATCCATTCGCTTTTGCTCTTATATGTTTTTCTATGCTTTTTGTGGTACTCAACTCTTGTTAACAAAGCATGATAACTCCGTAGGGAGAATGATGAACATAATACCAATAACCTCAAATGGTATGCTTTTGAGTAGAACCCTATTGATGATGTACAGGCATTGTTTCAAATCCCCAAACACTGGAGATATAAGGGAGATAGACCTTCGTTAACCCTTCTGAGCCTTCGAAGTAGGAGTTTCTTTTCTATGCAGAAAAAACCCTTATTTTAACCCTGGGGCAGGGTAGTATTCTGTTAACCTGATCGGGCATTCTAAATTCATCAGGAGCACACATATAAGGATACAACAATGGCTATCTTTCAAAATGTTGAGGAAAGTCAAATCCACAACGATTATCCCTCACCTCAGGAGGTCGAGACATCAAATTTATCCCTCACATCAGGAGGTCGAGACCAACATCAAAGCCGCTGTGGATTATCCCTCATATCATGAGGTCAAAGGATGACGATACCACAATGGTAATTCTTCATCTATCAAGGACTCAGGCAGTCACAATCACTTCCAACAAATCTGAGATTCAGGACCACACGACTTGTTCAAAAAAAAAAGAATGAATCAAAAAGAAAAGAAAAAAAAAAGAAGAAAAGCCCGCTAAGTCAACAACTTGAAAACAAGTGACTTAGGCAAAAGTTAGGGCATCCCGCTGGACATCTAAATCAAAATTCAAACGAATTTGTCCAGGCAAAAGTTAGGGAAACGAAAAAAAAGAAAAGCAAAGCAAAGCAAACAAGGATTACAAAATAAGAATCCTTATCAAAAGAACAAAGTCGTGTGATCAGACACCAAAACGAAAGGTAAAGTGACTATCGTGTCCAGATACCTCATCAATTCCTCAACCATCTCAAGTTCCTCTTGAAGGATGAATGCTCGTGTCGAGTTAACTGAACTTAGGATTGGAGAACATCACGAAGGGGGTGGGCACCAAATTAATTTGAGCCTAAAAATCTTTTTTCTTAAACCGTGAACCTGACCATGTTACAACCCTTAAAAGTCCTAATTGAAGCAGGGTTAATTCGAAAGTAAACTATACACGAGAATACGGTAAGCTGACTCCTAGGAGATCCGCTAAACGCTTGAGTTGGTATCACACCATCTTTTCTTTCTTTCACAAAAAAATCGATGTTACCACATCCTTTCAAAAAGTTTCTTTTAACTTCGAGACAAACATACTCTTTGCATTAGAATTATATTTCTCATAATAAACATTCTTTGCATATGAACAAGTGCTTAACATCAAGAAAGTTTCCATCATGAACTTCAGATGAAACGTTTATCCTCCCGAAGGACAAGTTGTCTTCCGAACTCCGTTGAGTAGAGGCAGCAATATTTCAAAGTCTGATCACCCTCATGGGCATAGATGCATTTGAATACTCTATCAAGTAAGTTTTCAATCAATCTGAGGCAATCAGGTCAAGATTAGAAGAATCTCTCAAAGTGCTAAGCAATCAGGGGCATTCACCCAAGCACATTTGAAGCTAACTACAACACTGATCAATCAGGGCACGGTTTCAAAGTTCACGATACTGGGGCAAGTCAGTTTGATGTGAACAAATCTCAAAAGGTCCTTACAAGACAAATTTCTTCAAAGTCCTTACAGGCTGGGGCAAGACACTATGCATTGGCATTTTATCCTCATCAGGAGGTGTTCAGTTTAAAGTTCAGGTGTGAGCTAAACAACTTATGAACTTGAGAACTATCAGGGTCGTCATCCTCAGTAGTTAGAAGCTAAAAGTCCAATACTTGTTGGTATCTTTACAATCAACATGAATATGCAGAACGCTATGAAAGCCAATGCCTGTCTGGTCCATTTGAAGTCAACATTTGCTTGACCCTTTAAGCCCACTTCTTGATGGTGTTCTCTTGAAGAACTAATGCCTGTCTGATGCTCCGAACGATACTTGTTTGGTGTTATAATCATTGCTTGCCTATCAGCTCATTGAATCCATTGCTTGTTTGGAAAGTTTCAAAGCTCAGTTGTCTGACAATCTGTTTGCTCTTGCATTTTCCCGTTGTGGGTACATCATTTTGAGCGCATCACATCAACACGGTGGCGGATCTAGCCTAATGAGATATCCTCACTCCCCAGCTGAGCGCATCCAAACGAGATATTCTCACTCCCCAACTGAGTGCATCCTAATGAGAGATTCTCACTCCCCAGCTGAGTACATTCAGATGAGATTTTCTTTGTTCCAAGATTCTCATATCCTCATCAAAGCACATCTCAATGCAATCTCCGTGCTTCAGAAGTCTTATTCCCGGTGGAATGTCTTATCCCCAGTTGAATCATGATCGAATGGTATTTGATTCCCCAACAAGCTCTTAATGAGGTTCCTTGCCCGAGTCCCTCATTCTCCCCAGTAGAGTGTTTCTCTCCCCAACAGATTGACCTGTTGTCCCCAAGAGAGTTATCTTATTCCCCAGTGGAGTTGTCTTAACAAGAGGTTCTTATGTCAAGTTCCTTATCCCCAGCGGATCTCTCATATCCTCAGCAGCTCGCTTTGAAGAAGTATTCATCTTCCCCACCGATTCTTTCCTCAGCAGAATCTGTGTCCTTCAAGGATTTCCCCAGCGGAATGCATTCTACACAAGCAAGTCGGTTACTCCCCATCAGAGTTATCTCCATGACTTGCTCTTATCTCCACATCCCCAGAATGTCGAGAATTTGCTTCTCATATGAAGTTTCTAGGGTATTCCCCAAGCAGTCAATTGGGATGTTCTTATCTTCAGGCAAGATTTATTCCCCAAGCAGAGCTCGCATCCAGATTTGATCGTCTCCAACAGATTTCTGATCCATCTTTGCCAGCTCGCAGTTTGTGACTCTTGGTCAATCATCTTGTCCTCCCCGTAGAGTTCCGTACTCTCTCCAGGACTTCTTCAGCAATTCAGTGCTCCTCCGTTGTCTCCCCAAGCAACGTTCGAATCATGCATCATTTGCATTGCATTCTCAAAAGCGTATAGCGTCTTCCTTCTCGGAAACGTTATTCCCTACATATTCATACACGCATCATGCATAAATCATATCATATCTGTTGTTTCTTTCTGCAGGAAAGTTATCCAGATTTAAATGCTCCCCAGAGAGCAATATTCGCCTAGTCATTACAGGCGCTTATCCTGATGTTTTGAATCAGAAGAGGATTGTTCTACTTATTTTCTGGCATAGCTCAGATCAGTTCAAAGACATTCCTACTCCCGATGCCCCCAGATCGGTGGAAGATATTTGTTCCTATCCTGATATTCAGCTCAGTTGAAGGAACCGCCTCCGGATCTCCCGAGATCTTCCGAAGGAGCAAGCCCTCTGATACATCAGATCAGTTGGAAATATCTACTCCCTGACGATTTAGTTCGTTCAGAAGAAGAAATTCGTTTGCCCAGTCCTGATGCCTAACCATCAGTTGAGGACGTTTTCTTTACCCGGCGTACACAGTTCGGAAGAAACATCTGTTCCTATCCTAATATTCAGATTCAGATTAGTTGAAGGAACCGCCTCCGGATCCCCGTGGTCTTACGAAGGAGCAAGCCACTGATATCATCAGATCAGATGGAGATGTCTGCCTGATCGACTTTGTCTTTCAGATGAAGATTGTCCTACTTATTTTCTGGCATCATGTCCAGATCAGTTTAAAGGCATTCTTTCCCCGGCGTACACAGTTCGGAAGAGATATTGTTCCTATCCTGATTTCCAGTTCAGTTGAAGGAACCGCCTCCAGATCCCCGTGGTCTTACGAAGGAGCTAGCCGCTAATTCCCAGATTAGTAGGAAAATCTACCTGATGATTTAAATGCATCAGAAGAGATGTCTACCCAGATTCCCAGATCATGATTCCCAGATCAGAGATACCTATTACTCGTTGATGTCCAGATCAACCGATGTATCTCCTTCGATTCCCAGATCGACTTAAGACATCTATTCCGATGCAAGTTCGGAGACATCTGCTACGTCTGATACCCAGATCAGTCGAGATGTTCCTTCTCTTGATGCCCAGATCATTTGAAGTGTTTCCCCTGCCTGTGGGTGCCCGTTCCTTCTTATCACAAGTTGGAGCATATTTATTATCCAGATCAATTGAAGTTTTTTCTCCCTGCTTGCGGGGTGGTACATTCCTTCTTGTTACAAGATGGGATCTTCTATTGATTAAGAGCGCAAATTTTCGAGTTCATTCTGGTATTCAATCTCCTTCCACCTCAACGGTTCAAAACTTTCGTTTCTCACTCGCCAGGTTCAAGAAGTTTGAATAGGGGCAGCTGTTGCACCCCAAAATTTGCCCTCTTTATTTGAGCTATAAGTTATCCAAGAAGTTTATTTCGTCGTTCGAAATTAAAGGAAAAATAATAAAGAGTTTCTCATCTGAGTGTGTGAGTTTGTTAAGATCCAACGGAGGTTAATTGGAGTGTGTGTTAAGGTTGCTTTTATGCTTAAGTCAACTTTGTCTTCAAAGATTGGTCAAGGCATTGCTATTAATTGATAAATCAAGGCACCACTTTGCATTCCAATTTATTGATGGCTTATCGTACAAGTTTGGTTTGAATTAAGGAATCGAGATTGAATTAGGGGTCCATTAAAGTTTGCAAGTGGATCGAGATTTATTCACCAAAAATATACATTCAAATTCATTGTTCAATTCATCATTATCCATACAATATCCATATTTCCATTCAAAATTTTCATTTCATTTCATTGTGAATATTCAAAGTCCAGTCCATTCAATATCCAAAATTCAAAAAAATACACAAGAATATACCAAAATCGGTTCAATATCCAAATGTTTTACAAAACCAACACATTTCAAAATGAGAGTTAATTCCAGCAGCAACATGAAACAGGCTTTGACCATTCCAAAAATTAAACCGACTTGCAGCTTCCAACACAACAAAATCGATCCAAGTTTAAGCCGTTTCAGCCTGCATACTCAACAGAAAACCAAATCGGTTCAGAACAGAGAGGAAGAGAAATCATAACAGAAACTCACAACAAAAACCTGTAAAAAACTTTCACGCTGAATCCTCTTCAATCTCACCTTCATCAACATCGATTCAACCTTCACAAATTCGACCATAATCAATCTTCTGCAACAATAATCATCACCACAAGCACGCTCTTCATCTCTTTCTATCACCTTCATCAAGCTTCTCCTCCATCTTCTTCATTTCTACACAAAAACTCACAGAAAATGTAACAGAAAAACTCCCTCGAATTCTCACTCTCGACAGTCTTCAATCTCTCTAAATCTTCTTCACCTCTCCAATACAATCACAAGAAAATCTTCAAACTCTTCTCTGCATAAATCACGTTCATAATCACTTTTCATCGTTGACGGGAATAACAACAAGCATCTTGAGCACAATTTGTAACCGCAATCTTCTTCAACAACTTCGATCATCTTCATCACCGGTTCTTCATCACAGTTCTTCATCACAGTTCTTCATCATCTTTGTCACGATACTCTCGATTCAATTTCTCATTCTCCCTGCAATTCATACACAAAGAAAACAATTCAGAAAACCTTCACAACAACTCAGAAAAGCCTTCACCAATTCACTGATAACTCACCTTCATCAATCAATCTTCACCAGATTCTGAATCACGCTGCACGTTCATCATCGTCTTTGAATCAACATCTTCTTTCTCTCCTTCACGGTTCAATCTTCAACCTTCATCCACAGCCAAAACCGCATCTCCACGCATCAAGCCTCCGCTGAAGATCTTCGACTTCGCATCCTCATTGAATCATTCTCCATTCGACTTTAGCCGCGACACCGCTTCAATCTTCTTCATCCGACAAACTTCAATCACAACACTGAATCTTCGCCTTCGCGTCTGAGCTTGTGAGGAAGAGAGATTGAGAACGATGAGAAATCGGAGAAGAGAGTGAACGGAAAGGTTTCAATCGAGAGAGGTAAGGCGGAGGGATGAGATGACGTTCGTTCTGTTGATACCGAGGAGGAAAGTCTCCGCCGGAGGGAAGCAATCGTCGCCGCCGTCGGCGCTTCGTGAGAGAGAGGAGAGGATAATGTTTGAAATTTCTAACCCTAATCCTTTTGATTCAGTTTATTTTTATTAATTTTGATGTTAGCATGGTTAATTGATATTAACGTGAATGTTTGGAGCTTAATCTGGACAATTAAATAAAGGATAATTGCATGCTTAATCAAGTTGATATTGAATTAATAAAAATCTGAATCATAAGATATGTTGATGGACTACTCCATGGGCCTAGCATGCATTCTGTATTCACACCTCCCCTTAGCCCAAAGCACGCGGTTTTTGTGTGCTGAAAACTGTGACAAAAAAACATTGTGGGCCTCAATCCTTGGGCCTGCGCCTTCCTTGCTGACTGCATCACTGATTTCAAAATAAACCCCCCCTGGTTCTCACATTTCTTTATTGTTAGATTTAGTTTCTTTGCATTTTTCTTTCATGATAAAAATGTAGTACAAAAACAATTTTTGTTAGATTTTTAGCCTTATAAAAATAATCAAAAACATGTAATATTTTGCTTGTTAGGATTTAATTGCTTTTGTTACATAGTTTTGTTCTATTATTTTTAGATGAAAATGTCATAAAAAAACAATTTAATCTTGCTAGATTTTCTTTTAGAATTCATTTAGAATTTATTTCCTCTTATTTTCTATGGCGGGTGCATGCCTCCTTGTTATTACTGATTTGGTTGTTGAGATGTGCGAGGTACTTCGAGAGGGCCTTCGATTGCTTCGTGTTCCACTTTATTTGTGGGACACGAACTCGCTTCCGGTGTGACTTGACTTGTGTTGTGTTCCACTTTATTTGTGGGACACGAACTATTTCGATGCGATTCATCTGGTCTCTCATTCATTGAGATGTATATTCCTGTATTGTCTGGCTTGTGTTCTCTTGCAGGTTGCTTATGTGGTTGTGTTTAATACGCACTACATAGCGGTTGTGATTTATTTTCACACCGCATCGCTTTGACGCTTATGCTGGACTCCTGGCTTTGATGGATGTTAGATTACGTGAAGTTTCTTCTCTGCTTACGCTTGCTAGCTCACTGCGGATTTGCTATCCGCTCGGTATCTCCTTGTCCCTTTTACCGTTTTCCGCATCATCCTATAACATGAGAAGTAGGACCTAGACATGCATCTGGCCAAGCCCTCGAAAGAGGCTCTGTTTTTGTTGGTGTGTTTACATTTGTGCTTTGCGGCAGGGAGTCACGGTGTAATAAGTCCTATATGGCACTCCGTTAAGTCCTCATGGAAGGCATGCGGAAAGGGTTAGCAATCAACCCCCGCCTAGTCTCATCGAGTCTGTTCAATATGCGCACGCTACGCGTGGCTCGCTTCTGAACCTGCACAAGATCTTGTTATCGAGTATGTCAGGAAAAGGGTTCATGCAGCCGGACCCCCGCCTTTCCTATAGCTCGCGTCGCTCGACGTTGATGCTCGGTGTACGCACGCACCGTTTTCCTTTACGATCCGTGACGGCTTGGTTGCTGAGAGGGGTCCGCCCTCTTGTCTATGGCCCGATCATTTTCGCGAGGTCTAATGCTTGGTTGACTTGGGTTGAGCTGCTCCCCTTGGCTATGGCGGGACCGCTTTTCTACCATTCGGTCAGTACCGTTGGTTTTGTTTGCTTTACGAGCGGATGCTCGTTTGTGTGCTCATTGTTTGCTTCCCTTTTTCCTATAGGTTGTTAGGCTAGCTTAGACTTGTACCCTTTGTATGCTAACATTAGGTAGCAAGCTTTCCCCCCTTAGCTTAGGTTATCCTCATGCATTCTTTAAAACACAAACCACACTCTTTGATTTTCTTTTCTTAAGAACTTGTTATTTCCGCTCCATTCCCAAGCATAAGTCTCCAAAGGTCGAGCAGCGGAGTGCGAATGTAACTCGTTCACCTAAAAAACACAAAACAAACAGAAATTAGTTAGCCGAGCTACGGTAGCTCTGATTCTGCAAAACAGATACGTAGGCAGCGGGGTAGGGCCCGTACGAGCATAACACTTTCTTTTCCCTACATTCTGCTTTCATTTTAGTCCAGATTAGCGTAGATTTGTTACACACCCTTTTAGACACAAGCGTGGATACCATCGAGTACGATGGGCGCGAGGGGTGCTAGCACCTTCCCCTCGCGTAACCGACTCCCTTACCCTTTTCTCTGGTCGTGAGACCGTTGTTTTGTTTTGTGGTTTGCTGGCATTCCCTTCCTTTCCAGGATAAATATGTTAGTGGCGACTCTGTTAATTTTCGCGGTAGCGACACACACACGACACAGATTTTCAAAAAGGTTCCTGTGGAGTACCACAGATATGAGGGGTGCTTAAAACCTTCCCCTTGTATAATCAACACCCGTACCTAAGATCTCTCTTGTTTTAAAAACAAACTTTGGGTTTTTTTTTCGTTCTTTTCCCTTTTCCTTTGGAAACAATAAAGCGCGGTGGCGACTTTCACTAAAATATTGAGTCAAGTCAATTCCATGGCTTCGATCTCAGATTATCCCCGCTACAATGTCAAATACAACATCATAAAGCATAGATATGTTATATGACAAATTTAACTAAAACAATTAAAATACTTATGAATGCAACGACAGCAGACCTGTTAACAGTACTTGATGATCCAGTTTCGACATGACCTTGGGGGTATATTGTATGATTGGTATCAATTTGTATCTTCTTAGGACGTCCACGACCACGTTTTGGTTGTACATACTTTCCGGGAAATACCTCTTTATCATGCGCTGCAAATCTATCCATAAGGTTAGTCCCTACGTCTTGTATGTTCAAACACGTCTTCGGATTCCTAAAACCATTATAACTTGGTCGAGGCAAGGAACCTCCAAGCATTGCACTAAGCCTATCTCCTTCAGCCACAACTTGCTCGATATTTTTTCTATTGTTTATGGATGTCGTAATATCAGCAAGAGGCTTTCTCAAAGATGATGCATTTGGTGTGTACGCTGGAGTAGTAGTAGATAATGGAAATAGAGAAGATCCAACACCAATGTCGACATTATTAGCTTTAGGTGTATTCTTTGTGGTCTTGAGACGTTTTACGTATTTTTGTTTGCGTATGAGCATTCTCCGTGCTCGCGCTCGTTTTGGCGATATTTGAGGATAGTGATCCATACCCTTTCACCTAAATAAACATCAGCATAAACCATGATTATAATTGAAGTAACATTGTAGGAGCTTACACCATTCAACCAACTACAAAGTAGTTTTATTATATCAGTATAAAAATTACTTCAAAGATTCTGTCATATATTGATTATATTGTGCTTGCTCTAGTTGCTTAAGCATAGTTTAACCTCTTATTTTCTGTTATACATTCACAATAAGATGCATTAAAGATGGTCATGAAAACATGAATAAATTACTTTTGATAAAACAAAATTGTGTGTACCTGAGAAACAACCCCTTCAATACATGCCTCGTGACCTGCACAATTTTTCTGAATGAGAACTTTTCTTCAAGTGTTTGGTGCGAAAAAAAAGGATTGCAATGGTATGGAATTTGTGTTTTTTAAAAGTGGCCCACTATCACCCTTGTTGGCGCCACAATTTCACTTTTTTCAAACCAATTAGAATTAATTACTTCTAATGGATTTAGATCTTACTTATGAAATAAGCATGTTGCAAATGATGTTTTGTTGTAGCAGACCTATGCATATAGCTTACATTGGGAAACCAAAGTTTGCCTACTGCAATCGAGTGACTGCATTTCATAGGTGGAAGCAAACTGTGCAGGTCTTGATTTATCTTTATTCTGATATGCTAAAAATATGAAAGATGGTTCCATTTTTCAATGTTGTGGTACTTGTTTGTCTACTTGACAGTGACCTGCATTTAATTTGTGCAGCTTTTGAATAATCTTTTTTTTTATGCTGATGTTCACACGATATGCTTTTTGCCTCTTCAACTATAAAAACAATGACTTTTTGCCTCTTTCAAGTCTAAAAACAATGACTGCAAATGGTTTTATTTTTTGCAAGAAGCTGTTTGTACTTTTTTGGGATGTATTATAGTGGGTTTTAAATTCTCCTATTTTCAACATACGATGTTATTTTTATATGTCAAGTTAAGAATCTTAAATAATCATAGTGGGCTTTAAATTTTCCAAATTTCAATGTATGATGTTCTTTTTATATGTTATTAAGTATCTTAATGGTGAACTATTCTATTAGTAGTAGTTGTTAAAAAAATTAAACCAAAGAGAAATAACATTGAGTGTAGTCATATAAATCTACTGCAATTAAGTAACACAGTGAAACAAATATGAGAAATTGAAATGTAGGTAACATCAACAAAGGTAACATCAACAAAGTTAAAGCATTTGAGTAACAACAACATAGTTCAATGTTTCCTAAGTGCAGGAAGCTAAAATTAATAGGATACATTGCATCCCAATTCAAAAAAGACGATAAATTGTCGCTATCCCATAATGCATGGCATCTGAGAACAAAATATTTTTAAAGCACACAACAAACATGTTTGGGCAGAATTAGAAAAAGCAAAATACAAAAATCTGCATATGATAGTGATTTCCAAAAAGTATTCCCAGATATTGTTTGTAGCAACATTTGATGTTCCACTTCACTCTGTCTTCATGTGTTTTACTTTGGTGGCAGAATTCTGAGGTGTTAGATACTTGATCGGAGAGGCATCTTCTAACACTATGGCAGCAGCATCCCGCTTCATTGGCATGTTTGTAGAGCTAGTTCCAGAAATCGTAACTTCAGTAGCAAGTTTCTGTTAGCAAAAAACAGCATGCTAAGAATACCACGAAAACTTAAAAGACAGCTAGTTATAATTGCAGAAATATATTTTTGAAAAAAAATTAAAAAAGGAGCATACCGAATTCAGGTTAATTGGAGATATAGGCAGCGCCGAATTAGATTTAGCAGCCACATCATTTTCAGCGGGCAATTCAGCAACCTTTGAATTATCCACAACAGCCACAGTCGGAGTTTTCATGTTAGCCGAATTGGTATTCTGTGTAACGGGGACTTTTGAAGTGTGCTGCAATTAGATATGTATTAGTGTTGACTTTCAATTGTTGCATATTAATATATTTACATGTGCAGCATAAACAACTGTTACCTCATTTGGGTTCAAGAATTCATCGATCCTTTTGTAAACTTGTTCATCAGGATTAATCTGGACTATGGAGCACTGACCAAAGTTGGTGGTGTACTTCACACGGAAAGTGAGTTTTTTCTCCAGAAGAACATCAAGGTAAGTAGGGTATATTTGTGGGTGATCTTCACCAGCCTAAATAAAAAATAGAAACAATTCACAACATTTCCCTTGCTTCGTAAGAGTATTATAAAATTATAATACTAACCTCTTTCATTATAGCCCTTAATTTTTCAGCAGTCATCCCAACAATTGGAACACAATCTTTGTCCCAAAACATGAAGGTACATTCAACGCCGCCGTGTTCAACTTCAATTTCCAGGTTGTATCTACGAATAAACAATAGAGACAACATCATAGAAAGTAAGTAGCTGCATACATATAATCAAGAATTTCAAGTATAGAATGAAGACTATTAAATTACTTTGTGACTACAACTACATTGGGGCCGTCACAGTTGCACTGAAATGGTAGTTCGGGATCTTTTATTGCCCTGCTGCATCCTGAACAGCATTTATAGTACCATCTGGACGCCGCCGGCTTGAACCTCATAGTTGTGCCAATGGTTGTTGCGAAACAATCCTTGTTATGAATGTATGAAAACGTTAAAACTAAGGAAACAACAGTTCTGGATAGTTTATCATAGTAAAGGCAAGAAATAAACAAAGATACCTAATTTTTTCCTTTAATCTCAGATATGCTCTTGAATTCCAAAGAGTTGGTCCAAAACTTATCATATTCAGATGTTTGCGACACACTTTGAGAAGCCAGTGGGCATGGTTTATAATCGCCTAACCTGAAATATTTTACGTGTTATGAATGTATACATGAATAAATATTAGAATTATTTCAAGAGGGAGATGGATAGAAAAAGTTAAAATACTTAGTTCTGTAATCGTGCACTTGTGGATGATCATAGTTGATGAGAAGTTTACTTCCATTCCATGCATTAGACAAAGTGGATTTTGCTGTATAAAAGCACAATTTAAGCAGGTTAAATGATGTTCACAAATGTATAAAAGCAGAAATTTAAGTTGTTAGTGTAACTCTTAACAGATGGATAAAGCTGAAGTTAGAAAATACAATTGCTTACCAGCACTTCTTTTGCACCAACCATGGGTTAGCACAATAATGATAGGAGTGGCATTTGAATTTGAGTTTAGGAAGTCAAATAGCTTTGAAGCAAATGAATCCCAGAGAACAACTTCAATTACATTACCGTGGTAGTCACTAAATAAAATGTTAGCACAAGCCTTTTTGCAGTTGCCGGCAGTTTGTTTCCGAATCACTTCATTGAAGATTCCGATGACATCTAGTAAAATAGAAATTTAACAAAGTTGTGAGATGGCCTCCAATCAAGTAAGATGGTGGTAGAATATAAAAAGAAATCATGTTAACTTACCATACAACATATCATGCTTGAAAATTCCAGAAATAAAATCAGGTATAGGCTTGAAATCAAATTTGTGAGGAGGGATGTTGTGCTGCGGATTTTTATAAAGCGTGGTTGCTTGGTTGAACATGAGTTTAATTGGGTTATCACATGCCTTCAATTGGATATCATTTTTTAGAGGTTCACCGTTATACAGTGTATATGTATCATGTTCGGTCAACACTTGCATCCAATGGTTGTATTCTCTCGGACGTGTAACAACCTGAATCTGTTGACCCTGATAAAGTGAATGTTCGTTAAAAATGCATGCAGAATAATGAAACATGTAAAAACAAAGAAATCCTGTAAAGTGATAATGCGGATGGATATCTTTTCACTACCTTTGCATCTTGTATGATTAGCTCCACATGTAACTTGCCATTCCTCTCTTTCACAGTCCACAAATCAATGACTCGGATACCCATTTTCCAAACCTGGCATCCTATTTCCAAGTCATTAACAAAAATGGGAGGTCTTGACATCCTGTTTGAAATGAACCATGGGAAAAGCATTAGAAAATAATGTCATAGCCTGGAAGATGTGGCAATGCATGTAATAAAGATGGCACCTTTAAAGTATAAGATCAGGCTATGGATTAAAACAAAGCATATTTAACATACAATAAGATTTTCATGATCTATATTAGTGACAACAGATTAAAAGCTTCAACCTTTAAGGGTAAGAATGAATATTATGTTCTATAAGCTGAAGCAAAGGAACAAACAAAGCGCACACAAACGTTTGTTCATGAAACAAACCAGTTTTACGAAACAAAAATATGGTGGTGGAATAAAACAGTGACCACGACGAAAAAGCTTCAGCCTTTAAGGGTAAGATCAAACCTTTCAACTATTAGCTCAAGCAAAGGAACAACAAAAACATATTTAGATAAAAGATTGGACATAAAACGGATCTTAATAAATGAAAAGAAAAAAAGCTTCACGATTTCAGATTTAACGAATGATATGCTTCAACAACAGAAAAAAAGATTCACGATTTAACGAATGGACAAAGTTATAAGGAAGTTGAAATGCATGAAAATCGTTTTCGTGGAGAAAGGAAACAAATGAAAACCAGTTTGCATGTCAATCTGTTGCCAAAGATGAGAGAGATGGAACTGGGAGAGAGAATACCTGTGTCTTGAGCTTGTAACAGAGAGATAGAGGGAACACTCGGTGAGAGAGTGAGTAAAAACAATTGGTGAAGTGTGAGAAGTTCAAAAGTCTGCAAAGAAGGATAAAAAACATAAGCTAGAGAGTGTAGGGAGTTTAGAACCGTTGGATTTGGACACATGTGAAGCATGGGTATAGTTTGAAGGATGAATTTAATCTGTTTTATGATAAGACAAAAATAACCTTTTGTAGTGTAATTTTTTGAAGGGTGAAGGACAAAAAAGGTAGAATGGTGGACTATTCTATTAGTGGCTAGATAGTTGATTGAATTATATCAAAAAAATATCTACTGAAAACACTTTCTTTTCCAACTCTTTTCATTAATAAGTTTTATTTTTTACCTCTAAATTAAATCTAGAAAGCAAAACAGAATGCATATTACATCAGTGAAAACTGAATTCAAACATTGCATTCATCCACAAAACAAAAAAAGCAATAAAGCAATAGGATAATATGTTTTCTTCCCAATAAAACAAACTCGCTTTACAATATGCAGAAACCTAAAAACAATTTATCACAAGAAAAAGAAAAAACCTAATTTGGATGACGATGGAGATGTGAAAGGGGGAATTAACAGGTTGTTATGATACACAAATTCCATAGAACCATCTTTATGGATCATTATCAATGACTGTAATTGAAAGTAATATTTTATTGGAGAACTATATGTCTAAAAGATAACATAAATCTGCACAATTGAGTTACGACATTTTTGGTTCTCAAATACAATTTTTTTGGATTAGAAAATGGTAAGACGAGGGGGGGAATTTCGAGAAGGAAAGACGCGTAAATTATACGCTTGAGTACCGACCAAAGAGTGCCAATGTTTCGGTTTGATATGATGAAATAAGGAAAAAATGATCGGCTGTATACCTCTATAGTAAGATCTAATAAGGTTGGTTAATCTAACGATGGTTACTAATGGTATATGGGAGAGGGATTTAATAGGACCCTCACCCTAGAAGGAACCCTGAGAATATATTTTGAAGGGTCATGCTAACATGTGCCCTAAATGTAGAAAAAACTTCTTAAAAATTGTGCATTGTTTTCATAAAAAGTTTATAATTAATGTGTTTATTACGTTTTCCAATAGAAACTTATTATATTTAGGTTTCTTAACATGTGCCCCAAGGGCACATATTAGCTTTATCCTATTTTGAAAGGGTCGCAATTGGGAATTTTTTTTTACCAAACGTGACATATGGGTAAAAATTCCCAGTACACTCAAAGTAACATCCACTATATAGCATTAATAGGGCTACTGGTAATTATTCGGTTGAGAAACTAACAGGAATCCATGTTATAATATATCTAACATTAAATAGTATATACAGTAATTAATTAGATTTTTCTAAAAAAAGTCAAATTAATTAATTAAACCAGAGAGAGTGCAACAATTCATAAACAAAAGGATTTCATTAACTCATGAAATAGAGAGATTGGAAATACATTGCTAGCTTGTTATACATTAGAGAAAGAGAGAGAGATGCGTCTAAACTAAGATTAAGAGATATCAACACAGAAAGAAACTCAAAGTCTATAAATCTATTTAAACTTTCTTGGGAGTTTTCTTGGCCTTTGATGGAGATTTAGGTTCCTTTGAAGCATTTTCAGTCCTCTTAGGCAAAAGAACAGGGTTGATGTTAGGAAGAACACCACCATGAGCAATGGTAACACCAGCAAGTAATTTACCGAGTTCTTCATCATTCCTAATAGCCAACAACAAATGCCTTGGATTAATACTCTTCCTCTTGTTGTCACGTGCTGCATTTCCAGCCAACTCAAGAACCTTCAAGTATTATGTAAAAACAATTCATCAAGATTTAGAACTACTAACTAATACTAGTCAAAATACGAAGAGAAAGGGATAGTAATTTACCTCAGCAGCGAGATATTCAAGAACAGCAGCTAGGTAAACCGGAGCACCAGTACCAACACGCTGAGCATATCTACCTTTCTTCAAAAACCGTCCGATTCTTCCGACGGGAAACTGAAGTCCAGCTCTAACAGATCTGGTCACCGACTTCTTCCTTGGTCCTCCTCCTTTCCTTCCACCTGCTCCTTTCTTCACCTTTGTGCTTGCGTCCATTTTCTGATTCCAATTAATTAACTTTGTTCTAAGAAATTGAGAGTATTGAGAGAGATGAAGACAATGGGATATAATTGCAGTAGGCGCTGGCCTGGTTTAATACTTTCGCGGTCATTTTGAAGATCTTGCTTTGAAAACAAATCCACCGTTGGATTACAATTTATCTATGGCTCGCTGTGACTTTCCTGCCTATCCGTGTCTTTTAAAACTCACCAATGGGAAGCCAGTTAGGTGCTCCGTACTTTTCTTTTCTTTTTTGAATTTCGCTTCATATAACTTTGTTTTATTTCCCCCAAACTAGTATAGCTTCAAATTCACTTATCTCTGTCATCTCATTTAATTGGCATTAATATTTTCTTAAAACAAATTTTATTTCTATATTTTAGACTTATTTATGGATAGTATCTACTTCCAACAATACAAATTATTTATACATGAAAACTCTAATAATAAGGATCCCGCTTCAACACCTAGTTGCTGCATTTTATGTTTTTTTTTTCAATTGTTTAATAGGTATTTCTCACTTTGTGCCTTCCCAATGAAGTTTTATTTATTTTTATTTGTTTCAGTAAAGAGTTTAAAAAATTGCATCAACAATTTCATTAGAGTAATTTCAAAATCTTATTTTAATACTTTATTTGATATACTTTAACCCCTCTGTTTTATAAAAAAGCCGACATGGTATATCTTTTAAATGAATTCTCATAATATGGCGATATGAATTTTTTTTATTTCATATTTTTATAATCATTTTTTTGTGTAAAATCGACGTGACACTTATTTTGCATGAAATACTTCAGAGTACTATCTAATTTTTAACTTTTCATTTACCTATCAACACTCAAACGTCAGTTCGTCATTTCGCAAAAAACCTAGGTGTTTTCAAGCTGATATTCATCAAAATTCTTCCAAAAGATATTCATCAAACATCATTTTCTCAAGTAGGTTTGTTCTCCACTGAAACGTTATTTTGTATATTCGTCAACATTAGTTTTTCATTGAAATAGTCTCTTGATCATGTTGTTTAGGGTTTTTTTGTTAGTTTATCTATTGATCATTTTATTTGATGCATCTTGATAATCATGGCCGATTCGACTAGCACCTCCCATACAACATATGCTGCAAACTTTGTTAGTACACGTAAAAGAAAAACTAGAGGTGTCACAATGTACACAAAGGTGCAAAATGCCCACGAAGTCTTGATCGCACTCCATCTCCACTAACACGACATGAGAAATGGAAGTGGGCACGCCAAAGAAAAGACGGCGAGTATACATCAAATGCTACGCGCGAAATGGCTCAAAGGATTTTAAGTATATACTTTTTTCAATAATATTTATTTTAGTTAAATCAATTTGGTAAAGATAAAATTTCATGTGTTGTATAATGACCTCGTTGAACAAACCAAGGTCTACCAGTTCACTTTATAAGGTTGTCATGACATCTTGGTAGAAGCGATTAGAACATAGAAGCATCATGAGTTTGTCTGTGATCTTGGTAGAGGCGTTGGCTTCAAGGTACATTTTGGACGCTCTCAATCATCTAGAGAGAAAATTAGTAAGAGAGAGGTCGAAGAGATTATTGCTATTGAGTTACGGAAAGAAAGCGATGAGTGGAGGAGGAGCAGGCGGAGAGGGAGAGGTACTTGGAGGAGGAGAGGGAGATATTGTTGTAGACAGTGTAGGAGAAGTTCTTAGAGGAGGTGAGAGAGAAGTTGTTGTAGACGATGAAGGATAAGTTCTTGGAGGAGGAGAGGGAAAAGTTGTTGCAGACGGTGCACAGAGTGTCCAGAAGGATCAAGAGGAGCGAGAGAGGATGAATGAGGAGAAGATGTTTGAGAAGTATACTCGCGATGTTCTTGAGGTATAAGTTGTATGTTGTTGTTATTATTGTCTGTGTTTTTCAATTTTGGATTGTATTTATGTTGTTTTTATGATGCAAAAATTAAGTTTGTTGGGTATATTCAATCACACAAATTCAAATCAGTTGGAAATTCTAGATTGAGAAAGTTACAGGTGGTGCAAGTGCGGCACAAAATTTTTCTGCCAGCTAGGGCACTGTTGAACCCTCACCATCAAATCAAAATAGCGTTCAAAGGCTAGAGATGATGATGACGAGTATTAATGAATACCCAATCTTGGGTATTCCATTAAGCCATGATCCATAACAAATATCCGTACTTTCTAAGCTCTTTGTACGTGAATTTTTGAAGGGGAATGAGTTGCTAGACAAATCCGTATTATAATTGTGGTTCTCGTAAGTAGATTTTTTACGTTGATTTCTATTTATATTCAGACTTTCTTGTACTTTAACATAAAGATTTGCCCTTGCAAGCACATCCATGAGTTTTATGCTGAAAGGAAGCTTCTAAACAAGTATTGTATCTTGGATGCTGCGAAGATTGCTGTAAGACCCGTAATTTTAAAATAAATAGATATTATAAGATTTTAGCATATTCACACCTTATATAAATAAATATTATTGATATAAATTAAATATTATTGATATAAATAAATTCAAGTTACGCTAAAAATAGTTTAGGACTTTATTTCATTAGTGGTTCACGATAAAATTTTCTAAAAATCTCAATTTCAGTCTCTTCAGCGTTTGATAAAATTAGCCGCCTTAAATTTTGAAACAACTTCTTTTGGTTACGAAATTTTAATAAGAGAATAACAAAATTATTTACAATAGAATTATAAAATTAAAATATACGATAGTTTTACCCGCTTAAAAATTTAAAGCAATCTCCGTTCATAACAAAATTTTTATCAATGGAAACACAAAATTATTTTCGATAGAATAATAAAATACTTATAATAAAAAAAAATTAATTAAAATTTTGGTTTTCGACCGATTTTTTTATATATCAGTATAGAATAATCGGAAAGAAGGTTTTATTATCAGCAAAAATTATTTCGGGCATTTTTATCAGTATCACATAACACCGGAAACTACACTGATAAGACAAAATATTACCGAAGAAGATTTGTATGAATATTCATGATGATGGTATTAATTGAGAAGTGACTAGTAATTATGAAATTAGGTCGGCAAGTGTTAAGTGCAGTACTTAAGTGCAGTACTGGAAAATATTAGCATGTATATGTATACTGTAGAACCTATACTATACTAGTGTAGTAAATTATTATATAAAGAATCACATAGAACACAAGACATACCGCATATTTACGGAGCACACAACCACACTCAAATTGACAAGGTAAATTATCTCTCTCTCTCAAAATAACTATATCCTGGTTTTCTCAAATATTTTTTATTATTCAAGTCCAGCACTATCTAGAAACCACATACTTGTTATACTTGGTACTTAATAGATTTTTTTCATTGTTAAATTTTCCAAACTTATAGTGTTTATATGTTCTTAAATAAACTCAAATAAACTCTAACATATTATTCAATGCACTCCATAAATATATTTTGAAATCATAAAATTATATTTTCATATGGTTAGGGAAATTCTTGAGCAGCTAGAAATTGTTGGTTAGTGTTGAAGCCATGCATTTTAATATTTTAGGATTTCTCTATATGTTAAAAATAGTTTTAATTAAAAGGCTTTTAAATTTAGAGATATATTAAATTGCGGATTTATTTTTTGTAAGAATAAATCTTTAGAAAAAATTTATTTACCTTGTCTAGAAAAAAAATAGATATATTTATATGTTATGATATACTATCATTTCTGTTAAAAAAAAAACACTTAAGAACCATGTTATTTAAAGTTTCATTGCAAATTTTTGTAATATTCTTAGAACTTTCAGTATGACTTTTAAAAAAAAAAATTATGAATGCCCAAAATAGATGTTAGTTCTTAATTATCTTAAAGTTGATTTATAAAAGTTAAATTATGACAAGAGATGAGATATAGTATTTATACCAGAACATCACATAGTCTCACCTAAGTAAGTAAGCTTTTATAGCTAGTGTTTGTTTAATATAAATTTTTGGGAAAAGACACTCGTACAAAAAAAAAAGTAATTCTAGTTCTACATATAACACTACTAACAATATTCACTTAAAGTTTTTTTAGTATTTATATTCTAAAGTCTAATGGATAAATATTACATGTTATAAATTAGACCATAATTATAATAATAATTAAATAAATAATTAGATAAAATAATAAATTGATAGACTGCGGAGTTTATAACGAACGAGTTCATTCTAATTTATTCCGTTTTGGATAAAGGTGCACAATCGACCGAACAATAAAAGATCAATTCTCACAACTACTCTGATTGTAAGGGCATCTCTCTATTTTATATATTTCTCTCAAAAATAAAAATATATTTTGTATATATTTATATATATATATATATATATATATATATATATATATATATATATATATATATATATATATATATTATGTATCTGCTTACGTGTTTATTTTGAAGGTGAATACTTGTGAAGGTGGGTAAATGTTATATAAATATATTTGTACGAAATTTTGATGCATGAGGTAAGTTATTACATATGGGGATGTTACCCATATGTTGAAATTCATAGATGGGGAATTGTATGCACATACATTTCATGGTTACGTGACTACCGGAGAGGAGTCACGAGGTGCACACCGGAGAGGTGGCACGGGGTGTGTGTCCGAGAGGGAACCACCTTATCCCGATGTGGATAATTGAGTTTGATTGATGGGTAGATACCTATCACCTTAATGGGGCTAAATCTTAAAGCGATACCACGACCCTTTGCGAAGGGATTGATATTTCGGAATCATATGCATCGACATATAAACATTGCATTAGGAATGAGTCTTAATTATGCTATATGTATTATTGTTATAAATGTGTATATACATGTGTTAGAATGAGATCTCTAGCCATGTATAATGTATCCTCCTCTCTTTATGCTTGTTGCTCCGCTCTTGTATATTTGTTATTTTCGGATTGATGACCCTTTCAGTGGTTTATGTGGGCAATATGCCAATAGATCATGTCACTCCCAGGATACGACAGGATGTCACCGTCGAGGACGACGAAACTTACTTTCCCTGAAGCATGGACAGACACGTCCTGAGGATTTGACCCGGCCTCAGGACGACTCACGTTCTTCGGGAACGTGTTAGAGACTACTACCATCGTAGGACAGGATCCGAAGACCACCTACTCCCGCAGGACCATGAGCTTCCAGATTCTAGCTTCCTTGGTCATTACTAGCTTCCTCTCTGGAGTGATTGACCGTTTCAGATTGTTGATTCCCCCTTCAGCCCCACCAGGACCCTCATATACCCCAGTCATGGGAGGGGGGCCATTCTTTCACGATATACCTATGCCTCCCTTAGACTTAGAGATGTCGTTAGGGCTACCCTCGATGACTTCTTGTGACATTTTTCTCGTAGGCGAGTTACCTCATCTTGATCCGACACACGCGCCATCATTGGAGGATGATATAGATGGAGCAGAGGATGATGACGATTATGATCCCTCAGAGCATGACTACGTTAGTGGATATGACGAGGATGGCTCTGATCATACCTTGTCGAGCGCCTATGGGGGATTATGTGGAGTTGGGGCAAGAAAGTATTGTGGATGTCGTTAGATTCAGATCAGCATAGTTAGGGACTAGACGGTAGTAACATTTAGTACTAGATGACGGGTTTTTATATGAGTGGCCCGAAATTTTCTCCCTGGGGCAGTTCTCTTGCGTGAGTGTCTGCCGGGGACTTTTATTCTATCGCTTTATGATTTGTATTTCCTAACCACTATTCGTACTTATATCTTATGACGCTATGTCGAGTATATGCTTAGTATGTTTATTAAGTTTTAATCTAGTTTAACTAATTTCCCTTTATAAAATATAGTTTGAATTCTTAAAACCAATCTAAATATAAAATTCACTATAATGCTTAATAAAAAAAAAGGACACTATTTCTCATAAGGAAAACCATTAACAGATTTAGTTGTGGAAATAGTCCATTTTTTTAATTCACTCTTGTTAAAAATCGGGGTGTTACAATTGCTCTTACTCGCTATTCTCCAGGACACGAAATAAGCATTTACTTGCAAGACAAGTTGATGGAAAAAGGAACACCAGAGATTGTTATTTGGCCCTGTTTTACCGCGAGTAAGTATATATATATATATATATATATATATATATATAATTATGCTTTCATTTATAAATTAATTTTATCTATATTATTAATTATTTTGAAGGTTTATGTAGTCGACATTTTCAACTACTAGTCATATGTCCGAAGAAAAATACTATAGTTGTGTTTTGCTCGTTGCACTTTGGACTTCCCGAAGTTGTGATTAACACTTTGAATGGGTAAGTGGTATTATTTTCAATAGTCTTATTTAACTTTAGAATTGAATAGTTTTTATTCATGTTTAATTTTAACCAACATGTGTAGAGCGATGGAGGAATATAATGCGCGCAAAAGGAATATAATTGGTAAAAAGCCTCTCTATGTTCAACCAAGAGTAAGTATATTATTTGTGGTTTTTGATATTATATTATTTGTGTGTATTAATGTGACTTACATAAATCAAAATCATTTGTAGTGGAGAAAATAACCCGATAGTTATACTTGTGGATACTATGTTATGAGATCCAATCATAGGAAATGATATAACGTTTGTCAAACTTGTTACCTATCCTTTTGTCAAGGGAATAAAATGCATCTTTGAAGGAAATAGGGATTCAACGATCCACTACTATGACTAGGTGAGAGGTATAAATTCCTAAGAAAACCTAAAACTAGGCCCATGGGCCTCTATAATACCTCAACCTGAGAGTTGAGACAGGATATTCTCAATTCACCATGAAATACCCCCAAAATATATAACTTCTCACACTCGCGAGCTTACTCTCACCCGACTAAAAACACCTAAAATAGGGTCTTTCACCACTGTGAGATTGACATTGAATCACCTAAAATCCTTAAAGCATCTCACCACCATTACCAGCATAGGGATGCCACACATATCCACTTTTTAACAAATACAAAGATCAAAAGCATTACGTACGAGTATATTTCTCAGGTTAACCATAATGCCACATAAAGGGAGGATGATGACAAACCTTGAGAAAAGAAGGCACAAGGGGGAAAAGGAATCACAGACGAAGAAATAAAAAAGGGTGAAGTTGCCAGAACACTCAATCAAGAGACTTAAATAAGAGACTGAGCTGGGAAGGGGGAAGTAGATTCTGAAAGATGGATGAAGCATAAAAGACGTTTGAAAGGGAGTAAGCCCTTTTATCATAAAACTAACATCGAACCAACATTTTAAATCAGAAGTTGATGAGAAATTTAAGGGTGATGGATCAATCGTTCCTTGGGAATATAAATGGTTCAGACTCACTCGAGTACCCTAGGTAGGGGAAACCACGCCTTAACCTGCAAAATTAGGGCCATTGGTCTTAGGGAGTAGCAAAACGTCTCAATAACAGGAAATCATGTAAAGCACCGGTTCTACATTACTCTTGTGAAATTCAAGACACATTTTTCTGACCTTCACTTTTCACTGTACTCATTTTAGACTCTCTAACTGACTTGAATGTTTGAGTGCTAACCTTGTAAATCTACCTTACACCACAATATCGAAGATCATTATTGTTAACTTCATAATATAACATCACAAATCAACACCAATTCTAAATTCATCACAAAACAAAACCTTTCATGTCGCTTTTTATGAATCATTTATAAAAATAATATATATATATATATATATATATATATATATATATATATATATATATATATAATTTGTTATTGGAGTTGTCATGTATATATAATTTGTATTATAGGAATTAGAATTTGTAATTACAAAATAGTATATTATTTATATAGTATATAAAAATAAAAATTGTTTTAAAAAATAATTCCACTTCCTATTTTTAATAAAATTAATTATTTTTTCATTATTTATTGTAAAAAAGAAAGAGAATATGATTGAATTTATTTGAAAAGAGAAGATAAATGAAGGTGTAAAAGAAAAAATAATTATAATAATTTACTATCTTGGTTGAAGAATTTTATAATTAAAAAGAATGGAGGGAGTAAATCATATCATCATACATAATAATAAAGAAAAATTAGTTTTGAGCAATTTTGACAAGTGTCATGCTCACATTAATTCTCATGTTTTACAAACTTTCTAAAAAAGGTAATCTTTTATTTAAAAAATAACGAACTTTTTATTAATTATTTACAGTACATGAACCGACGCAATCGGTACCTGAACCGACGCAATCGGTACCTGAACCGATGCAAACTCACTTTATGGACCACGAAATCAAAGGGATTACATTTCTGATTCTTTTCTAATTTCTCTTCTTGAAGTTCAATATATCGCGGAATCTTCACCAATCTGAACTGAATTTGAATCGTCTCTCCATCTTCCTTTATCACCTCTATTTTGTTTTTGTTAGGTTTTCTTAGAAAGTTACGATTGATTTTGTGATTAGGGTTTTTTTGTTGGTTTGATGATTTTGTGGTTAGTTTTTCAATATCCAACAATACAAACGGAGCCGCGAAACAGGGTTAGTTCGTCTTTCTCTTTCCCTTTTTGGTGTGGATATAATGGTGTATTAAACAAATTAAAGTTAAATACGATACAATTGATTGAGCTAAGTAAAATGAATTTGAAATGGATTGCATTGTATTCATTGTGTAGGTCTGATTTACAAGGTTCAATGGATGGATGTTCTGCTTCCGTTAATGAATACAAAATCTCGCCTAAAGATCTTCTCGAATTGCTTTCCTATTTCCCTATTTACTTTGATGTTTTCTATTCTGTCATTGTTGATACAAGTGTTCACATCAGTCTACAAAATCTAGCTATCGCACAACTCGGCACAAGGTACTAAGGTTTATGAGTTCCAGTTTATTAACACTATATGTTCATGCGAGAAGTATCGTTACCAGTTTAGTCTTTATTTGGGTAAACAGAAGAAGTGACAGTAACCAAATTAACAAGCCATAACTTAACTATGTTTGTTTTGTTTGTCTTCCAAACCGTATTATTTTGACTTATGAATGATATGGTTAGTTGAATTGTACTAGTGATTGTAGAGATTCAGAAGGCACTTTTGCTGAAGATTATGTTGGGTCAAACAAGGTATGATATGTTGATGTAATATATATGAAGGTGTTTTAAGTTGAAATCGCAATTTTGTGATATATTAATGGTTGAGATTAATTTTGTATCAAAATCTCTTTGCTTAATTTTGCTACTTTTCTTCTACTTACCGATTACTGATTGTCAAACTCAAATCAGGTGATGCTCATCAAAGCATTGATGGCTGCACATGATATCCCGCTTGAAGAGCATGCTGCAAAAGTTGTTACCAGTTAAGAAAATGTTGAATACAAATAGTCTGCAGACTTTTTCTTCCCTCAACCAATTAATTTTTTCTCTTTCATTGCACTAAACCTATTTTTCTGTGCCAAATTCAAAACTTTCCTTTTCCCAAACCCTGATTTCAAATTCACCACATCAATGGTAATTTCAAGGGCGATTTAAATTGCTTCTCATCAATGCTTTATGTTTCCCAGATGATATTATGAATCACAATTTGATACTCCCTCCGTTTTTTATTATAAGTCGTTTAGGCATTTTCACACTTATTAAGAAAAATAATTATTATTGTATGAAATAGAGAAATTATAAAAGATTTTACTATATTGTCCTTCATTAATTGTATGAGAAAGACAAATTAAAATAATTTTAAGAAAGAGAATAATAAATGCTTGAGGGTATAATTGAAAAATTAGTATTAATGATTCATTGAAATTGTAAAAACGACTTATAATAAAACACAAATTTTTTCTCCAAAGCGACTTATAATAAAAAGCGGAGGGAGTATCATGTTATTTTATCTGAAATCGATATGAATTTTGTGGATATAAATAGGTATTGTGTAACACCCTTCTAAACCCCACGGAAATTAATAAAATAATTTTCAGAGTAAAACATGAAAACAAGGGTGCCACAATTCAATTTAAAACAAATTATCACAAATTCATTGTCATGCTTTCACTAAGGAACAATCTGTCATAATACACAAACATCTCATGTTTACACAGCGGAGAATTCATCATACGGATAAGCATAACATCATCTATGCAATATCCCACATAATCTAATACAACAACATGATAGAGTATCATCATAAAACTCTAATCTAACGTTCCCCCAGTGTTACAATATCAGAGCATGACACCGACGCTATACTAAACAAACTGACTCATGAGCTAATCCTCACCGAGCCAAAAGCCGCTACTCGCCAATCTGAAATCATCAAAGTAAGGGTGAGTCTCATCACAGTTAACAAATATTATTGCATCTTAAATAACAACACATCATAGTTATATTATTCACCCAATTCATCATATTCAGATTATCAGGAACATCTATCATTTACACAAACATCAACAGAACACATCTTTCAAGCAGACAATCATACTCAACATTAATCCAACAAAACACACAAACAACACATCATCAATATTTATAACACTGGAATACATCCAATCATGTTATAAAAGTATGCATATGTATGAACTGACACTATGCATGTGGTACCAACCTCGTCAAATGGGAATAACCCATGACCGATCCAACATCATCCAGATACGGCCCTGCCAGCACAGATTCCTCACAATGGGAATCATGCCCTTCACTGATCCAACACACCCTTATGGATACAGTATCATCAATGCACATGAATGAATGCAACATATACAACATACTTATACCATCGTCAAGTCTAATGAGTAACATCATCAAATACTCATTTCATCATCATCATTAACATCATCATCATCAAAGTATGTTTATATACATTAGCATCATTCAATACAATCAATCATCATCATCATCATCATCATCATTAAAGAACATACATGTGTCCACATCAATCATCATCATCAATAAGAAGAACACACATGTACCCACATCATTCCAATACAATCAATCAACATCATACAATTCTCTACAAATCATCACATCATAATGTTTTCAAAATAACAACTCATATTGTCACATGTCATCATATATGTCAACAATATATCATCCAATTAAACAAATCATCACATGACTAATATTTCCACATAGCATGTATTTTAACATATCTCATCACATATATGTACAATACATCAATCACCAAGAAATAAAATCATACTTAAAAATAATTGGATCCACACCTCATTTTATCATTTAAACACGTAGGTTATCTCATAAGATTCATCGTGCTCGAAACGACACTAAAAACGGACCTACGGTTCGAAAGCTACACATCATTTAACTTTCCCAAGAAAACAACTAACGCTACAGTACGCGGCGCGACCAAGACTACGCGGCGCGACCTGAAGCCATACCAACACGTTCGCGGCGCCAACTCATGGACGCGGCGCGATGCGAGGAAAAGTACGCCTTCGCGGCGCCAACACTAGGACGCGGCGCGAACTGGCGATTTCACATATTTTCGGGTCTGCGTCAGACCTGCGATTTGACTCAATTTGAGTCCAAAACTGACTCTAAACATCATATACAGGCAGCTAATCATCAATTGCGTCATTATTCATCATCACACATCAAAACAACACATAATCAACCAATAATCCATCGCAATTTTCATCAATTCATAACCTCCCTAAACCTAACATATGACCCAATTGACTCAACAACATCCCTAATCAATATTATTATCTAAGAACACGATAATAGATGATAACCAGAGAGTCCCCCCTTACCTTAGCCAAGAGTTCTTGATCTTTGGTCCTCTCCTCTTTGTTTCCTCTTTACGTTCCTCAGCTCTTCTCTTCCACTTCTCATCTTTCACGTTCTGACTCCTTTTTCCTCATTTTCCAATTTTCCTTATTATTTTATAAAATAAGCCTTAATTGGAACAAGACCTTTACTAACATAGCACCCCCCCTCTTTACTAACACCACACTTGGCCCGATAGCCTATCTCATATTTCTTTCCAAATAATTCCACAAAATACTGAATAATTCCAAATAATAATTTAATTTCCAATTAAATTAAATTTAGAAAATATGGGGTGTTACAACTCTCCCCCACTAAAAGAGTTTTCGTCCTCGAAAACATACCTCAAGTAACCAGCTCGTATAAGAGTCCTTCACCTGACTCTCCAGCTCCCAATTAACAGTACCATCAGTCAATCCTCAAAATCCATCTGACATAACCAACAGGAAGCATGTTTCACACATTCAAATCCCAGTTCTTATGTCACCGTTGACTATCCAAAGTATACTACCCGCTATATCTCCAAAAAGATTAGCACAACAGAACATAGGTACAACCTATACAATACGCTCAACAAACGAGTAATACAATTACACAATCCATGGTGTGATCGCAACTGACCAACACTGTATTAATAGATTCCATTTACCCACGTACCAACCTTAGGTACACTCTTCCAATTGAGCGATAAAGTAATACTTACACTTACTCAGAGCAAATTCCCGAGTTACTTCATCTATTAAAAACATTCCCACTATCGGATCAAGCACACATCAGTAGTTAAAATTACATAGCTCATCATCCTCAATATACCATTGCTTACAAGATAGCTCAACTGAGTCCCACTCTCCACTAAGAATCAAATCAACTTCGTCCTTCGTAGAGTATAATCCCTCATTATATTTAGAAATTTACATAACACCTTACAACAGTACAAAATTATCATGGCATTACATAGTATCAACTCGTTGTCTTAACTTCTCCGAACACATACTCATTAACTACATTCAACCATAATAGGATATCCATCATCTTGGCAATTATTCAAAAGGGTTCTAATCCTTTGGCACGACATCCTTATGTCTACGAGATTCCAAATCCAACCTATAGATCAACATATATTCTCCATGTAGAACCCCGACATATTAATTCTCACTGCTCACGAGTAGCACTCATAACACCACTTTACATCATACTTTCGCTGTACGACTACGACTACTCGTCTTAAGTCACCGTCCAATGCTTTGCACCCCTTCATAATCACTTCCTCATAAGTTCCCACAATATGGCGAGTGGTCATTCTCACATCTCAGCATTCATCACATCTTATACCATTAAGGTAACAAGCAATCTTATACTATCTTTATAATTCCGCCTATTATCAACAAGAGATTAAGGGTGATCAAGTCCTCAATTTGTCAATAGATAGCCGACAATCATATTTAAGCATAGACCGTTGTTACTACATAATAGCGTCTTTTCCGAGTTTGCACCCAAACTCATTAACATTTCCATAGTCTAATAATTCTCTATGGTGTCCTTCTTCTAGAATATTCTTTCTCAACTCGGTAACACGTGGAACACAACAGCGACCACCAACCTCATTATACCATCCTCTCCGATTCTGAACCCGTCATCTTTACTTTGGTAATCCAAAGTAGACTTATCGATCAACTCAACATCAGCTTTCTGATTTCCTCTAATCTCGTCAGGAATACCATTAGTCAGTTTCAGTATACCCAATCTAACATTATTAGGAGCACCTTCACATACCAAACTTAATTCTCTGAATTGTTCAATTAAATCCAACTCTTTCACCATCAGCATCGACATTTTTAGAGGCAACCTTGTACCATACAAATAATGTCACTGCAACATCAAAACAAAACCATGGCTGCCAATTCTAAATCATGAGTCAGATAATTACTTTCCTGCGCTTTCAATCGTCCCGACGCATAAGTTACTACTTACTGGTTTTACATCAATACACCATCCAAACCCATCAACGACGCATCACAATATACCACAGATGGTTCCAAAGTCTATTTCACTTTTTTTTTCTACTGATTCCCTCATCACTCAATTCCATTAATACTTAAATCATCTTTATCATCTTATTCATCAACGACATATTCTACTCGACTTCGTTCCGAACAATCGCGGTAATAGGCATTCCTATTCAACACTTGTTCGTGCTTATTTAACCGACATCATCATATCTCCTCATAGGACCAGTCTATGGTATTTATAACTCTCCCATAAGGTAGAACATAATTTCACCTCTTCGTAGTCTCAAACGACACTCTAATCCGATACTTAGAGCTCAAGATATGAATGTTTCTAATTGTTATCCAAAATACAATACCGACACCATGCAGCGACACCTTAAATGATATTTCCAAAACTCCGCAAATGGTACACTTAATTCCTAAAATTGCTTCTCAACAAGCCTCCTCATTATTCCTTTATTCTGTTCAACTCTGACACTGACATCCCATGTCGCACCAACGAACAATCTAGTTCTAAGGACAAGTGTAACCGTAACTTCACCTCTTTCTAACATCATCCTGACACAATTAAACATGTTACAGCTGCTGCAACCATTTTTATAACAAGGTTCATCTCGTTAGCTTTCTGACGCTTCAAACGGAACTCGAATCGGATGTCCAGAACTCCAGTTATGAATTTTCGAAATTTCATAACAATTCAGCAATCTTCCTGCGATTTGCTTACGGAAATTCTACTCCAAAACTCATTCTTTTCAAATTAATCTCATTATTAACATCATCTTATCACATCTCTTCGCTTCCAAACTCCTTATAACTTAAACAACACATTTCATCGCTGAAGTTCGATTTCTGCAACATCCTGAAACCAAATTCATGTACGCCATCATCAACCTTCTTATCCTTGAGATCGTACTCGTCTCTTCACATTACTCGCTCTTTAAAGAGTTTTCAACAACATCGATAACCTCTACCATCATCTCAATTACTTACTAGTAATCCTACGACAAGGTCTACGACAATACTTCCTTTAATCACTGCTTCAACAGCGACCTTTCACATAAGGCTACTCACACAACAACATCACAGTCCATCAGTAGCACTTGAAGCATCACAACTTCGAAATTCCATTTTCCAGAAATAACCATCATCTATTCCGAGACACATCCAACTGAAATAACAACCACATTCTTCAGCCCATGTCACCTTTACTTCAGGAAACAATAACTCTACACTCTTGTACTGCTGCTCTGCGCATCACTCTATCATCTTGCATCTGAGACATATCCGAGAAGCATAGCTTCTCCCCCACTAGTTTCAATCCCACTTCTGCAGACAAACAGTTAGAACACACTGAGTACCAACAGTGTTTCACACACATGTCGCGTACCGAAAGGAAATTAACAACAAGACTCTAGTCACAACGACCGACTATGCTCTGATACCACTATTGTAACACCCTTCTAAACCCCACGGAAATTAATAAAATAATTTTCAGAGTAAAACATGAAAACAAGGGTGCCACAATTCAATTTAAAACAAATTATCACAAATTCATTGTCATGCTTTCACTAAGGAACAATCTGTCATAATACACAAACATCTCATGTTTACACAGCGGAGAATTCATCATACGGATAAGCATAACATCATCTATGCAATATCCCACATAATCTAATACAACAACATGATAGAGTATCATCATAAAACTCTAATCTAACGTTCCCCCAGTGTTACAATATCAGAGCATGACACCGACGCTATACTAAACAAACTGACTCATGAGCTAATCCTCACCGAGCCAAAAGCCGCTACTCGCCAATCTGAAATCATCAAAGTAAGGGTGAGTCTCATCACAGTTAACAAATATTATTGCATCTTAAATAACAACACATCATAGTTATATTATTCACCCAATTCATCATATTCAGATTATCAGGAACATCTATCATTTACACAAACATCAACAGAACACATCTTTCAAGCAGACAATCATACTCAACATTAATCCAACAAAACACACAAACAACACATCATCAATATTTATAACACTGGAATACATCCAATCATGTTATAAAAGTATGCATATGTATGAACTGACACTATGCATGTGGTACCAACCTCGTCAAATGGGAATAACCCATGACCGATCCAACATCATCCAGATACGGCCCTGCCAGCACAGATTCCTCACAATGGGAATCATGCCCTTCACTGATCCAACACACCCTTATGGATACAGTATCATCAATGCACATGAATGAATGCAACATATACAACATACTTATACCATCGTCAAGTCTAATGAGTAACATCATCAAATACTCATTTCATCATCATCATTAACATCATCATCATCAAAGTATGTTTATATACATTAGCATCATTCAATACAATCAATCATCATCATCATCATCATCATCATTAAAGAACATACATGTGTCCACATCAATCATCATCATCAATAAGAAGAACACACATGTACCCACATCATTCCAATACAATCAATCAACATCATACAATTCTCTACAAATCATCACATCATAATGTTTTCAAAATAACAACTCATATTGTCACATGTCATCATATATGTCAACAATATATCATCCAATTAAACAAATCATCACATGACTAATATTTCCACATAGCATGTATTTTAACATATCTCATCACATATATGTACAATACATCAATCACCAAGAAATAAAATCATACTTAAAAATAATTGGATCCACACCTCATTTTATCATTTAAACACGTAGGTTATCTCATAAGATTCATCGTGCTCGAAACGACACTAAAAACGGACCTACGGTTCGAAAGCTACACATCATTTAACTTTCCCAAGAAAACAACTAACGCTACAGTACGCGGCGCGACCAAGACTACGCGGCGCGACCTGAAGCCATACCAACACGTTCGCGGCGCCAACTCATGGACGCGGCGCGATGCGAGGAAAAGTACGCCTTCGCGGCGCCAACACTAGGACGCGGCGCGAACTGGCGATTTCACATATTTTCGGGTCTGCGTCAGACCTGCGATTTGACTCAATTTGAGTCCAAAACTGACTCTAAACATCATATACAGGCAGCTAATCATCAATTGCGTCATTATTCATCATCACACATCAAAACAACACATAATCAACCAATAATCCATCGCAATTTTCATCAATTCATAACCTCCCTAAACCTAACATATGACCCAATTGACTCAACAACATCCCTAATCAATATTATTATCTAAGAACACGATAATAGATGATAACCAGAGAGTCCCCCCTTACCTTAGCCAAGAGTTCTTGATCTTTGGTCCTCTCCTCTTTGTTTCCTCTTTACGTTCCTCAGCTCTTCTCTTCCACTTCTCATCTTTCACGTTCTGACTCCTTTTTCCTCATTTTCCAATTTTCCTTATTATTTTATAAAATAAGCCTTAATTGGAACAAGACCTTTACTAACATAGCACCCCCCCTCTTTACTAACACCACACTTGGCCCGATAGCCTATCTCATATTTCTTTCCAAATAATTCCACAAAATACTGAATAATTCCAAATAATAATTTAATTTCCAATTAAATTAAATTTAGAAAATATGGGGTGTTACATATTGTCAATACCAAGTTCTAAACACGTTGGATTTGTTCTTGATAGTTCTTGATAGTTCTTCTTCATGTACATCTTCCTTCTTCCTCTATCTCTCTTCAGTATTCTCTTCTTACTTTTATTTTTCTTTCTTCCTCTCTCTATCGATCTAAAGATTATGTTATTTCATACATATCACCATTCACCACCAGATCAAACATTATTTTTTCTTCTATGATAATATAAGGGTTAATAGTAGTTTACCCCCTGTAATATGAGCGTGTTTTGGTTTACCCCCCACTGTTGCCAAAGGCAGGTTTTGGCAACGGTTTTTTTTTAAAAAACCGTTGTCAAAAGGTAGGGAGGGGGGAAAAGCAAAATTCACTAACATTACAGGGGGTGAACTACTATTAACCCATAATATAATGGTTAAGAGTTGAATTAACTTTATAAGCAATTTTCGGTTCTGATTCTTCTCCCAATTCATATACTATAATGGAATCTTCACTCATATTTTTCAGAAAATTTATTTCAAATTCTGTTTCTTTTACCTATATAAATAGGATTGTAAACTCGGTTTTTGCGAACTGACTCCTTGCTCTTTTTTTCTTTTATTTTTTTTATTTTTTTATTTTTTGCAAGAGTCGCCACCGACTTTTATTTTATCCAAAAAAGGAAAGGCATAAAAGAACAGGAAAGACCTTTTGACAGATTTTGGGTTCGGGGGGTTGGTTATACAAAGGGAAGGTTTTAAGCACCCTTTGTATCCATGGTTATCCATGGGCTCTTAATTGCTTAGCTCACTTTTTTAAATGCTTTGTTGATTTGAAAATAGAAGAAGTGAAGATGGACAATAGGTCACATAGGTCTCTGAAGAGTTTCACCGGGAATAATGCCCTTCAAATACCAGATGAAAGTTTTGAAAATAGATGAGAAGTTTTGAAAATACGTTGCTTGAAAATGGAAGTGTTTGAGCAAGCAATTAGGAGTTACTTACTCTTAATTTATAAGATCTTTCCTGTACGTTAGCAAAATAGACAAATAGAAAATAGCAGAAACATAAATAATATGTCCAAATGGACAAAGAGAAAATAACAGAAACATAAATAATACGTCCAATTGGACAAAGAAAAAATAGCATAAACATAAATAATACGTCCAAATGGACAAAGAGAAAATAACAGAAGCATAAATAATATGTCCAAATGGACAAAGAAAAAATAGCATAAACATAAATAATATGTCCAAATGGACAAAGAAAAAATAACAGAAACATAAATAATATGTCCAAATGGACAAAGAAAAAATAGCGGAAAAATAAATAATATGTCCAAATGGACAAAGAAAAAATAGCAGAAATATAAATAATATGTCCAAATGGACAAAGAAAAAATGACAGAAACATAAATAATATGTCCAAATGGACAAAGAAAAAATGACAGAAACATAAATAATATGTCCAAATGGACAAAGAAAAAATGACAGAAACATAAATAATATGTCCAAATGGACAAAGAAAAAATGACAGAAACATAAATAATATGTCCAAATGGACAAAGAAAAAAATGACAGAAACATAAATAATATGTCCAAATGGACAAAGAAAAAATAGCAGAAATATAAATAATATGTCCAAATGGACAAAGAGAAAATAACATAAATATAAATATGATGAATGATAAAATAAAGTATAAAGCAAGAAATATAAAGAACAATATAATAAAATGCAGAATTTAAAGTTAATTGTTAGTATGTTAGCACGCGAATCATCTTGAAGCTAGTCAAGTATATCCACGATGTTAGTGAAGATCGATGGTGAGTGAATGATGATCTCGGATTTAAAGTTAATGAAAATTTATCAGAAGCTTGATAGAATCATAGCGACTACACGATAAATTTCCGAAAGTCTTAAATCAACTGCATACAATCTCTGCCATATTTGATCTTTTATTCTAATTCAAGACAAAGAATAAATAAGAAATAATATCAATAATATACAAAAATAAATATAAAACAAATTAAACTTAATATTTTTTTTTTGTGATTTTTTTTGGAATTGATTTTAAGTTAATTAACAAACTAATTAAACAAATAATTATACAAATAATTAAACTTAACAAGAAAAATATTCTTTTTTATGTCAAAAATTAGATTATAAAAAATATAAACCTAAATCTAAAAGGAAAATATTTTTGGAGTTTTTTGATTGGTTAAAAATAATTAAAAAGCAATATTTACATAATTACTAATTAATTAAGCAATATAAATTAATTATGAAAAGAAATAAAATATTTTTATGTTAAAAATTAAATAAACATTTTATCAACTTAAAACTAAAATTAAAACATTTTTTTTTGAGAAATTGAAAATATGCATAAATATGGAGTTTTTAATTCATGAACTCCTAACACTACTACATATTAAAAGTTACATTGTACTTACTCTATGATGTTCCAAGAGTGGAAAAGAGTGATTGAAATTGATTGAAAGTGGCTATTTGAATGAGCCTTGATTTTTACAAGTTTATTGAAACTTTTGGGAAATATAAAACTTATGCTATGACTTTGGTGTTTGTTGTTGTGCTCTCCTCTTGTTTCTCCCTTTTTTCCTCCTCTTGAATGAAGAAAATGAAGTTCTATTTATAGGCAAAGAGTTTGATCTTGGAAGCCTTGCAAGTGAAAATTGTCATGATTGATTTTGTGGAAAAAATATGATAATGGAATATTTTCAATGAGTGTATTTCTTAACCATGGTTAAAACACTCAAGTATTATTCTCTTCAACCTTACAATAATATATTTAAGCATCTTGAATTGGTCTTGATTGACAACCATAAGCATCTTTGATAATATCTTTGAATTATCTCACTTTAATTAAACTTTAAATGAATAAAATTTAATTAAAATGAAATAAAAATGTCATGAATCATGGATGGGTCGTGGATGCCCTTTAAACATATGAGAATCAAGATTGAATCACAAAAGAATTGGCCTTTTTGAAAAAAAAATCAAATTTTGGTCATTACTTGTTTCATGCATTTTTCCAAAAAAGGTCAACTTCATCAAGGCATATCTCCCTCAATTTTGATCCTATGAAAGTGTTCTTTAACTTTTTGGAAAGCCCAAGATGTCCTCTACAAGCCACTTTGGAAGCGTTTTTGCATTTGGAGAAGTTATTTTGATGATATGGGCTTTGACAAAAAACTGTTTTTTGTTGACTTTCAAAATGACCCGTAATGTTTTGGCTTATATCTCTTAGGCGGAAGCATTTCTTGACCTTGGTCCCAACATCAAAGTTGTAGAGAATTGAATTTCCTTGAGAATGAGCTTTGGTTGGAATTTTTCTGATAAATTATGAGAGAGTTATGGTCGGTCAAAGTTCAGTTGACTTTTAGCTAAAAAACTCTAATTTTGCAATTTTGAGTTTTGTCGATTTCTGAACTTTTCTTGATGAATTATGATCAACCATTGATCACATGATGAATCTTTTGACAAAATATGGATGTTGACAAAAAATTGCATTTTTGACTGTCTGTTGACTTTTTGGTCAAACTGGTCGTCTGTTGACTGTTTGAGCTGTTGACTGTGCGTCTGAGCGAATCGCAGTTTGAAAATTTGTCTGGTGGTATTTTGAGACATATGGAGATCCATGAAATCCATTCGAGGTCTCAAAAACTCGTTCTCCTGAAAAAAAACAAAAACCCTAGTTAGGGACTGTTTGTGTAGGAGACAGTTAGGCGTACCTGATTTTTGTGCAGTGTTGAGTCTCTGTTGACCATGTGATTATCAGAAGACTTCTAGAACAAAATCTTGGAAATTTGAAGTGCGAAAAATTGATTTGACTGATGGTACAAACACGGAGAATTGCGCTGATAGCGGGTTTGACTGGTAACTAGCTGTCCGGGTATTAACGTAACAGTTAAAGTGAAAATTCAACAGTTTAAAGTTAATTTTTTTTCTTTTTTTTTGTTTTTGTTGTGTTAATGGTGAAAAATTTATTTACCTGAGCTGTTAGAAAAACACAAACATAATAAATAAATAAAATATACTGTACGCGAACGAAAATACCGATAATAACCTTGAAAATAAATATTTAATGCACAGAAAAATAAATATTTAACACACATAATATTATCTTGATAATTAAACTACCGTACGACAGATAGTACAACATTTAATACTAACAGTACAAATATTACATAATATAATGAACAGTACGACAAATAAAATAGACGGTACACTATTTGAAAGCGACAGATACAACAAACTTTAAAAATGACGATTAATAATCCATGCTATGAACAACAGAAAATAGATGATCGGAAGTGTAACCATCGCAGGTCCGCATTTTTCAGGACTATGCAGACAGAAGAAGGACATGATCACCGTAAAAATAGTGATGACTATAAGAAAAAGTGTATCCATCCACTTTGCCATTTTTGCCGAGGAAGAAGAGAAAATAATTATGAGATAGAAGTTTGAGAAATTTGGGAGATGAGTGAAATTTGATGTGAGAATTTATGGAAAAAATGAGGAGTATTTATAGAGTGAAAAGAGAGAGATAGAGACGTTGGGAGTGGAGTGTACCGTTTGAATAGTAGTAGGATTTGAAAAAAAAAGTATGGTAGGTTTTGAAAAGAAAAAGGGTATAGAATAAAGCTAGGATTTGATTTTGAAAAAAAAAAAAAAGATTTGAAAAGAAAGAAAGAGATTTTGAAAAAAATAATATAGTATAAAAATAAAAATTAGTGGGAAATAAAACCAATAATAATTTAATTGTTACCAGTATAATCTGAAATCCGGACTCCGCGCCTGCAAATTTTAATTCTGCACAAACTGCGTCAGCATTATTTATCTGAAAATAAATCTCAAATAAACAGTGTATGAAGTGATAAACAGTATTTGGCGTTTATGTAAGAATAAATTTAACAGCGAACCAAAATACTGTATAAAAAATTCTAAAAATTGAGTATTCATAAAATCAGGATATTTATGAAATAAAAATCCAAGATTGTATAAAACTCCAAATTTTTAGACAGAAGTCTTTTGACTTCTCTTTGGAAAAAAAACGCGGGCAAATTTTGGGGTATAACAATAATGATCATAACACTTAGAAAATGATGGGATCTCAGAGGTCAAAAATTGGGGTGCAACAAGGATCAATTTCATCGATTCTCTATCACGCTTCTTCCAATTCGTTCATCGCTGCCTATTTTTGGTAGTGTGATTTATCTGTTACGATCTGTTTTTTAAATTGTTTCTCTATTTTATGTTTCTGTTGAATATGCATTAGAAGAATCTGCATATTTTTTATGTGAAAATATTAAAAGACAAATTTGTTTATGAATTTTTGTCTTACTAGTACATCTATTTTTGTTATAATAATTATGAATAACTAAATGTGTAAAATTGATTTAGGGTTGATGTTTTTTAATTTATTTTGTTTGTATTTTGAAAATATTAATTTAGTGCTATGAAAAGTAAGACTAAGCCATTCAAGGGTTATGATTTTTATATATTTTTTTAAAGTTTGATTTGGAGTTCAGATTTGGTGAGTGGTCATATTTATGCGTCTTTGTGTTTTTAACAATTAATTTGGGATTCGTTCTGTTGAACGCTGTCAGTGTTGATCTACTTCTTGCTGGTCATGTTAATGCTTATGAGCAATTGATCCTAGAACCCGCATCATGGATGCATTTCAACTGGAAAAGAAGTATGTGAAACACCAAATACTTTTATGTTTGTGCTGAAAAGTCATTCGCAAAAGGAGAATGTTTGAACGTTGGAAGACTATTAGTGTTTTAATTTATGTAAATAAATAAGAATGGATTGCATGTATAATTTTTTTATTGATGGAGAACCCTTTTCCAACGGGTTCTAATTTATGTAAATAAATAAGAATGGATTGCATGTATAATTTTTTTATTGATGGAGAACCCTTTTCCAACGGGTTCTTGAAGATTTATGAATACATCAACTTACTAACTTCATGACAGAGTTATGGCATCTTATGGAGATGCCAATTGATGAGAAAAAAACATTTAGGGTTTTACTTCAGTTTCTTTAGGTTAACAAATGAATTGAACTGTTATAAATTGTGAAGGAAATTTTTTAGAATTCTATGTTAGTAGTTAATTGTTATTGAAATATTGGTTTTTTTTATTACAATCGTATTAACATTGTAAAATATAGTATATATTTATCTTCTAATAATATATTTTTCACTATAAATATTATTGCCAATTTAACCATCAATTATATCAAGTATGAAGTATAAATAATATTTTATATGTATATATAATAATATAAATATAAATATAGTAAATATTATGCAAATATATAATATATCATTCTATATATTGTAATTTTTTGTTATATCAAAATAATCTGGTGATAGTTTAAATTAGAAATAAATAAGAAATTAAAATAAGTGGAGAATTAGAGAGACATGCTACTTGAATAAAATTGATTTCGTTTATACAAAAGAATTAATTTATTATGAACTTATAATAAGTAAATCACCTAATAATTAATATATAATAAAATCGTCAATTGATTAGAATATAATAGATCATATATAGAATTTTATTTAACTAAAGACACAATCAAATTGATCTCTTATTTATTTTGCTTACTCATAATTAAATATTATTAAAAGATTCACTATCAAATATCATGTCTAGAGAATAATAATTAAAAATAAAATAACAAATATATGTAGGAAATTAATACTTTAATTACATATTGAATCATAATAATAGTATTAGCGCCAAATAATAAACATTAAAATTTTCAAACTAAATAGGAAAATTTATAGAACTTTTACTTTAAAAAAATTAATGCTTTTATTTTTACCACAAAAAATTATAATTATTTTATTAAATTCTAACATAAATATTGATGATAGAAAAACCTAAAATCATTTAAAATTATATCAATCCACTATATAATAACCTCAACTAATCTACGGTTCTACATTTTTAAATAAAAAAAAATTATTTTGACAAACTAATTTTAAAGGGATTAATGGTTATGCACTGTCCGTGTAAAAAGTTTTACACTGTCATTCCATCACAACCATTCATAATTATTATTATATATATAATTAAAATAAAAGTCAAACATAACTTAAAATCTGACGGTTACAATTCACTGACGGTGTAAAATTACCTTACACCGTCGATGTATTCCCATTAAATTCATTTTAAATTACTTAAAATGTTTTTATTTAATATTTTAAACTTATAAATTATTCCAAAATGCAATAACAACACTAAGTTGTTTTCCAAAAACTAAATCTCTTCCAATCATAATATACTATAAATATTTAAACTTTTAATTTCTATAATTTCTTTGATTAGATTCTAATCTTTATTATTTTATTCACAAATAATTTCTATAAATATTTAAAAAAGATTTTCCTTTTAATTTCTTAATTGATATTATATATTTTAAAACTAAATTATTTTTTTGGTAACTTAAAAAAAAATTTAACAAATTCTATTTTTTAATAAATAATTAGAGAACATGCTTCTAAAATAAATATAACTATATTATTATTGGTAAAAGACTTAAAAACTTGATTTTTTTTTATAAAAATATTATGGATAATTATTATAAGATAAGAGAGTGTATATTTTATCTCTATTAGAATTAATTGTCTTATTTGTTAAAAATTAAAATAAATCATTTAATATTTATGATTTGTTTTATTTTAATTTTAGGCATGTGCAAATCAAATAAAATAGAGTATATTTTTAAAATTGTGTTATTTTACTCTAAAATAAATATATTATTTGTAAAAGACCTAAAAAATGCAAATGAGTTTAAGTTATAAACTAATATTTTATGTTGTATATTAACATGAAGAATAAAAAGACAATAGCATAGATTTATAAATGGTGAAATTAAATTTGAAGATGACAGTATCATTTCGTTTCTATGAAAATTGATTCACTCAATTAAGTATGATTTATTTTATTAATTTATGAAAAAAACATGAGGTAATTATGGTTGGTGAATACACATATTTGCATGTCTACCGGTAGTTTGTTTGTTTTTCGTATCTTATTTTTTCCAAAATGTAACTCACACAATCTCTCTTCATTTAAAAAAAATTAAAATTTATAAAAATACACAAGTAATATCATTATTACCTAGACTGATTAATATGATTATCGCATACACCGATTAACTAGGCTGATTAAGCAACTATCGATTAATGTATTTTTTAGGCAAAATACCCTTTTTGGTCCCTTATGTTAACCTCGGGGTTCATTTTGGTCCCTTAACTTCAAAAAGTGTCACATTGGTCCCTTAACTCTTCCAAAGGTGTCATTTTAGTCCTTTTTGTCACATTAACGACGGAAAAAATTTAAAATCGGTCGCTATTTCCGTCGCTAATATGACAAAAAGGACTAAAATGATACCTTTTGAAGAGTTAAGGGACCAATATGACACTTTTTGAAGTTAAGGGACCAAAATGAACCCCGAGATTAACATAAGGGACCAAAAAGAGTATTTTGCCTATTTTTTATAGAGACAGTAAAAAATAATAACAAACAATAATACTAATAATCCTACTACTTCATAGTATAATACTTATAGACAAAAAAAAAACTAAAATAAAAATAAGAAATAGTTAGAATTTAATAAAATAACAAATGTGGCTTTTAATTTGGTCTTTGTTTTTTTAAGCTAATTAAACAAAATCTTAATTAAAAATTGAAGTCAAGTAGCGCTCTTTTTATTTTTTGGTTTTATTTTAATTTAATTTTTATTAAGTTGCGGATATTCATTAATTAAATAATAATCAATCAAAATAATTCTTCCAAAAACAAATGAAGTACAAGAGTCAATCCAAAGGTTCCAGACAACACAAAGACAAGAACACAAGACCACTATAACCCACTAGCAATCATCCAAACTATTACAAAACAACTTTAGCTTCTCATTATGATCACACCTCCTTCTAATAGCAAAAAGAATCTCCTTACAATCAATATTCCTGCATTGCAGCCCTTGGAAGATAATCTGATTTCTTGTTGTCCAAATCAAATACACTATTTCAACAACAACCATCTTGAGGAGCTTACTTCTACAACTTTTGCCACTCACCTGGTTACAGATTCACCTCAATTCTGACTCCCAATTGAGAGGCACATGGTTAATCTTTAACCAGCCCAACACCTGATTCCACACAGTCCTAGCAATGTAGCAGTAAAAAAACATATGTTGGCAACTTTCCACCTAGGGATGGCAAGCATACCCAAACCCGCGGGGCCCACCCACACCCGAACCCGAGTCAACGGGTGAAAATCCGAGTTGACTGAGTTTGGGTTCGGGTGCCACCCGATATTTATGGTGTGAGTATGAGTAGTGTGAAACGCGCACCCGAAACCCGAAATTACACCCGCTTATATATAATATATTATATGTATATATATATATATATATATATATATATATATATATATATATATATATATATATATATATATATATATATATATATATATATGTATGTATTGTGGAAAGTTGTAGAAAAATTGTGAAAAAATGTATTTTATGTATTTTGCTACGGGTTCAGATTTGGGTGAAAAAACCCGAAATCAACGGGATGTGGGCGTGAGTGTTATTTTACCACCCGAACAACATTTGGATTTGGGTTCGGGTGCCGATTTCGGGTGCGGGTTTGGGTCTGTCTTTGGTCATGTGTCTGCCTCTACAAGCCAGCCAAATGATGAAAGAGGCGCGAGGTCTAGCCAGGTTCCCAAAGAAGAGTCTCCTCCACAAAACCTTCACTTTAATACCTTGTAATTCTTTATACATTCTCTCAGTACTATATTTCCCTTTTTCCATTGAAGTCTTCCAAGCTTCCATTTGGAAAACTGAGACATTATGTTTGAAAATGGCTTTCATACTCCAAGAGCTATGAATGGGAGGCTTGTTACTTCTTGGATCTGTAGCTTTGATGTAATACAAGTGAATCCACCAAATCCACAATATATCCTTCTTAGCGCAAACATTCCAAAGCAACTTACTCAAGGAGGCCTTATTCCAATTGCCAAGGCAGATCAAATTCCTACCACCTGCAGGCACAGGATCACACAGAGACTGCCAAGAAACTGGTACCTTTTTGGAAGGCACGTCCTTACCCGTCCATATAAAAACTTTGCACATCTGTTCAATATGATGGACAACTTTCTTGGGGAGCAAGAAAATTTGCATCCAATAGTTGGCTATGACAAAGAGGACACTTCTCACAGGCTGAATTCTACCTGCATAAGATAACAACCCAGTGCTCTAGTGGGACAGTCTAGTAGTCACTTTACTGATCAAAGGTTGGCATTTGTTGATAGTTAGCTTCTTGCTATCCAACGAGACCCCTAAATATTTAACAGGAAGAGACAATAGCAAACCCAGAAACTTTTTGGAGACTCTTTTGGGTACTCTCATCAATCCCCCCAAAGAAGATTTTGCTTTTTGGAAGACTAGCTTTAAGGCCAGTAGAATTAGCAAATTCACCCAATTTCCCCATCATAAGGTTTACAGACTCAATGCCCCCTCTTGTAAACAAAAGGAGATCATCAACAAAACATAAATTGATAATCCTAAGTTTCTCACACTTAGGGTGGAAATTGAAATTGGGAATGGTGGCCAGACTCTGCAGAACTCTATGGAGATACTCCATGATCAAGACAAACAACAAAGGGGAGATAGGGTCACCCTGTCGAATGCCCCTTTTGGCTCTCAAAATTCTAGAAGGAATACCATTAATAAAGTATTTGTATGAAACAATTTTGACACACTCAGAGACCCAATCATTAAAAATGAAGGGGAAACCCAACTCAGCAATAATTTGGAAAAGGGAGGACCAATCTATAGTATCATAGGCTTTTTGAAATTTATTTGGAGCATACACCTAGGGGAAATGTGTTTTCTGTTATAACCTTTAATGAGCTCTTGAGCCATCATGATATTATCATGAATAATTTTGTCTGGGACAAAGGCAGATTGGCTATCATCAATAACCTCACCAATAACCCTACCCAACCTATGAGTCATGACTTTTGAGAGGATTTTGTAGAAAGTGGTACATCAGGAGATAAGTCTAAGGTCTCTAACAGTATCAACAATAGCAGACTTAGGAATTAAGGTCACTAAAGAACAGTTAAAAGCTTTAAAGATGTACATTTTTCTAGAAAAAATCTTGGATGGCATCAATGAGGCCCTTCTTCACAATATCCTAAGAGAACTTAAAAAACAAGGCATTAAAGCCATCAATTCCCGGAGCTTTGGTGTTGCTAATACTCTGCAAAGCATTCCAGACCTCCTTCTCTTTAACAGGCTTGATAAGACTCTGAGCACTCTCCCTAGACTACTTGTTGTCAGCTCTGATAGCAGGAAGATCAATGCTCCTCAAGTTACTAGCACAAGTCCACACCAAGCCATGATAGAACTGATAGACTATTTGGTTAAATTTGTTTTTTATTATTTTGAAATAAAATACAAATTAAATTCTTTTTAGATTGTTTGTTATTTTTATTAAATAAAATTTTAAAAAAATTAATTAAAATTAATTAAATAAACTTGTTTATATATACAATAATAATCTTATCATAAATAAAATTGAGTTTAAAGGTAGTGCATTGACAGTGTAAACTAACTTTACACATACAACCAATCAAAATCCTTACACTTGTTGTATCATATTAATTTTTTAAAATTAAAATTGTATTTTAATTGGATAAATGATTGTGATTGGTCGATGGTGTAAAAATATTTTACACTGTCAGCGTATAATCTCTTTTTTAAAATAAAATTTATAAATTATAAATATTTTCAAAATATTTTTTTACCTAAAAAAATATTTAACCCGTGTGCCTTAGTACTAGTATTATTAATGCCAACTAGTAAGAAACCCGTGCTATCGCACGGGTCCCGTCGTTTGGATTCACAGTCACATGCCTACCAAATCATCATTTATAAAGTTTGAATTCATTTTTTAATTGGTTAACATTGATATAGTTACAAATATATACTAATAATTTGCACCAACTTTTAAGCATCGATTCGTACTTACAATAAATCGTATAGCCGATTATTTAACTTCAATTATATAAAACAATAGAAAGAGAAATATTTAAAAGATGGACATTAAAATGAACTGTCTACAACTGGTATCTCTCAGATGCGTTTACATCTACCCGTGAATTTAGATGAGTTAAAAAAACTGAGTTGAATTCATATGAGTTAATTTTAAAACTACATATTTGAATAAAATCATTTTTCCAATTCAAATAACATTACTTTTTAGATATTAGTCAATTTTTTCAAACCTAACATTTATAACAGTTTCCCATCAAATATCAGTTTCAAATTCTTCTTATTATATATATTTATAATTTTTACAAACCTACAATTAATATAGGACAAGTCCCCGTCAAATTTCAGTTCTAAATAAATATCTGCACTCTATGTTATCTTGAAATTTTAGTTCTAAATGAATATTTCAGTTCAATAAATTATTTCATAAGAAAGTTATATATAAATTCATTTATAGTTTTTATAAATTCAAAAATATAAAATATATTTGCTTCATGACTTGAAATTATATATTTTAAAAAATTATGTTTTAATAAAGATATTAAAAATTGACCCTTCAATATAATAATAATAATAATAAATTAAATTATCAATAAATACATTTAATAAAATAAAAAGTTAACTTGAAACAATTATATAAACTATAATAATACTCTATGATTCTATGCAATGGACGTCGGATAAAATAATATTTTCTAACTCTTGCCATTAAATTTGTGTTGATTTTTTATTGGTTGTTTAAATGCCTAATTTCTTGCAACAATTTGATTCCATTTAATTTCTTTTTTTTTTTCTTAAAAAAACAGAAATAAAACCATTTAAGAGATATAATAGGGGGAGGCGCCCCATTATCTCGTTTTTTTTAATTATTTTAAAATGATATTATAATTAATATGATTAATTGATTTTTTTTTAATTAGAGATTGATTTCTATTTGTTCTCTTTGGGCTTAATGATCTAATTGTACACCCATTCTATTCACCCACAGATGAGTTAACAAACTCAGTTGAATCTAAATTAGTTAATTCTAAAAATTTATTAAACCTATAATGTATGACAATTTCCCTTCAAATTTCGGTTTTAAAACTTTCTTAAAATTGTAATATAGCTTTTTATATCTAAATAAATCAAGTATTTTGACAAAAAAAAATATTAAACCTATTTTAAATATATTTTGGTTGCAGTTTTAGCGAATTAGAGGTGTAAAAAGTTGTGTGACTTTCAATGTGCTAATGTCTTCCACGTAAAAGTGACATTATCAATGGCTGCTCAATTAACCAAAATGATTTAGAGAATGACATTTAATTTAAATAAAAATTTACACTTTATTAGTCAAACTAATAATGGAACTATATACTATTATGCAAAAGTAATATTTCAAACCTGTAATAAATATTACTTCGTCAAACAGTACACATACAACCAATCAAAATTCTGTATCATATTAATTTTTTAAAATTAAAATTGTATTTTAATTGGATAAATGATTGTGATTGGTCGATGGTGTAAAAATATTTTACACTGTCAGCGTATAATCTCTTTTTTAAAATAAAATTTATAAATTATAAATATTTTCAAAATATTTTTTTACCTAAAAAAATATTTAACCCGTGTGCCTTAGTACTAGTATTATTAATGCCAATTTAAATGAGATGGGTGGAGATACCGTGAGTTTGAATCTTGTTTAGAGTGGTGGGAAAGTTTCACAAAATTATATGAAGCGAAATTTAAAAGAGAAAAAGAAAAGTACATACCACCTTACTGGCTTCCCATTGGTTAGTTTTAAAAGACACGGATAGCCGGGTAAGATATAGTGAGCCATAGATTATTTGTAATCCAACGGTGGATTTACTTTCAAAGCAAGATATTCACAATGACCGCGAAAGTATAAAACCTCGCCAACCCAATGAACTGATATCTCATTCATTTTCTCCAAGTCTCACAATTCTCTCAAATTCTTAAAACACAGCGATTTATTTAGAATCAGAAAATGGACGCCAGCACAAAGGTGAAGAAAGGAGCAGGAGGAAGGAAAGGAGGAGGACCAAGGAAGAAGTCGGTGACCAGATCTGTTAGAGCCGGACTTCAATTTCCCGTCGGAAGGATCGGTCGGTTTTTGAAGAAAGGAAGATATGCCCAGCGTGTTGGTACTGGTGCTCCTGTTTACTTGGCCGCTGTTCTTGAATATCTTGCTGCTGAGGTAAATTACAATGTCCCTCTCTTTTTATCATGTTTAATTGCTTGTAATTAGGATTTTAAATTTGAGATCCTAATTTTTGAATTTACTGTTTGTGAAGGTTCTTGAGTTGGCTGGAAATGCAGCACGTGACAACAAGAGGAAGAGTATTAATCCAAGGCATTTGTTGTTGGCTATTAGGAATGATGAAGAACTCGGTAAATTACTTGCTGGTGTTACCATCGCTCATGGTGGTGTTCTTCCTAACATCAACCCTGTTCTTTTGCCCAAGAGGACTGAAAATGCTTCAAAGGAACCTAAATCTCCATCAAAGGCCAAGAAAACTCCCAAGAAAGCTTAAATAGATTGTCTGACTTTACTTTTAGATCTGTGGTGTTGATATCTCAATCTTAGCTCTAATGTATAACAAGCTAGCAATGTAATTCCTAATGTCTCTCTGTCATGGGTTAATGAAATCTTTTTATATTTAGTCCACAAAATACTTTGCTGTTTGTTTATGAATTGATGCACTCTACTTTCTTATGTTATAAAACAATCTGGTTTAATTAATTAATCACTGTATCCATTACTGAAAGGTTTCGATGTTAAACTTAGGTTAACCATTTTTGTCTCGAAGAGCTGGTTGATCAGATCTGACAGTAGACGATGCATTAGCTGTCAAAATTAGGTATCCAACTTTGGCGAAGATCCACTTGTTTCTCTACATGTTATGTGGATATTATGGATTGAGCCTTACAATCAGACCTTCCTTTTTGGACCTCTGGCCAACTCTATAGTGTTGTTCCTAATGTCCTTGTGATATTTTTTGAAGTGAAGATTGTTATTCCCGAATAGCCTTGTACCGTCATTGGCTCTTTCTGGTCCCTCACTTGGTCCAAGGAAGAGGAGAAGTTTGTTGAATGGGGGAGCAGGCGATCTTTGGAATGTGTCCGTTAAATGTCTGTATTGTAACCACAACATTTTGTAGGGCAAAATGATCTTAAGTGTTAACAATACATTGTCGAATATGGCATCATCCTCGTTCTAATTATTCTCATTTTCTTCTCGCATTTGCTTAGATCTTAACGGCGATTAGGACTGTTATTGGACCTCTGGATCTGAGAACCGGACCGTTGGAACCGGACCAGTGGACTGGCCGAAATGTTACTCGGTCCAGGAATGGATAATTTTTTTATCCGATACCAAAAATGGATACTATATTGGATATTTTTGTCGGATATCCGAAGTGGTCCGGTTTCGGTCAAAAAAAATGATCCATCATTGTTTCGGTCCGGTCCAGATTTACCCGATTATTGTTTCTGTCCGATTCTAGGATAGTAAATACCCGGACCGAACCGGACCGATAACAGCCCTAACGACGATCATCTTGTTTGGTTGAAGTTTTTGTATAACAACTTGATCATGCTGTTAAAATAATGTGTAGTTTGAGAGTGAGAATTTGATCAAATAATGTGTAGTTTGAGAGTGAGAATTTGATCATACCTTAAATGACGCGTAGTTGGAATTATTTATTGTAGTAGTTTAAAATCGCTTCCGTCTAACTCAGCGTGAAATGACACCGTTGCTTTGCTTCTTTTGCCGTAGTTGCATGGTCATTTGAATTTCTGTCTTGTTGACTACCAGAAATTTAGAAGATCATTGATATTTTAAATGGGAAATGGTGATATTCTGTTTTTTTAAAACTTATAATCCTGTGTCATGCTTATTTCATGCCGGAACTTGTTTATATTATGCGGAAACTCTAGAAGTTTGATGTACTTCTATTGAATTTGAGAAATTTGATGTACTTCTATTGAACTTGTGCCGAAGCAAGGAGAATCAAATTTGACGCACTTATGCACACATTTGTGAAGCATAAGTTTACTCTTATCATAAGAGTAAACTTGAACAAAAACCAATAGAGGGAAGCAATGGAGTGGGGGAGGGAAATAAAAGGTGTAGAAAAGGTTTATGTTTTAAATACGGGTAAAAGTGGAGGCCTGGGCATATGTGTAAACTGATTCAGTTAGTATTAATATAAATAACCAAAAAAGATATATAAAGATAGAGAAGAATAGGGTATCAAGAGTTGGCGATAGAGAACAAAAGCTTCCAATTGTCTTCTAAAAGTAAAGAGGGGTTGACTTGAAATCAAATTTTCAAAGTTTGGAGGTACTTGGAAGACATATTCGTGTTCACTCTGCAGGGTTGTGGTTCTACTATAAATTTTATCTCCAAGAAGTTAGTAGTTAAGTTGAGCTTGGAGTTGGAAGGTTATTTAAATGAAAGCTATAGAAACAACTATGACACAATATGAATTGTATGAAATGATTCAAGACATAATACTCAAAATTTTCAATATGAACTTTAGTTTTAGACCGGAAAAAACTGTATGGAAAAAATCCAATAACTCTCAATACCCCCTTCTGTCCATGAGAGTCATTGGTTTCTTCCGATACAGTTTTTTCAGTGATGACTACTTCGAACTAAAATACATAGCAATCATATACATGAAGAAATATCAAATAGGTAGAGAGATCAACCAATTATAATTAACTTGAGAGAGTAAAGAAAATCTTATCATATACATAGAAAAACATACATTTTAAAATACAGTCATAACTGATTACATCTAGTCCAAAGAAAAAAATTTAACAACTCATACTAATGATAATTTTACACAAAAATAAAGAGAATATGCAAATGCATCAACGTTTTGAATCTTTAAAGATTACTGAGCTCCACTTTAATCCTGAGATGCTACTCTATGCCTTTCCAATTTTCTATTTCTAGGTCTTCTATTTATAGATTATGAGGTAGTGACATTTTGCCATGCATGCTCTCCTCTCGAGCAAAACTTTCTTCACTCTGCTTGTTCATCCATACGGATATTGTAATAAATTACTTTGCAAGCTTGATCTTACATAACCATTGAAAATTTGTGATGATTATATTGCCTTGAGAGTTTTCTTGCACATTATCCTTCAATTCTTATGTTTTTTTCTCACAAAGTATACGATGAACTCGGCTGGCTAGTTTTCTTGCACATAATAATTTAATTTTTTTTTTGTTTTTCTCACTAAGTATTTGATGAACTCGCCCAACATGGCAGTTTTTGAGGGTGTGTTAGGCGGTTTACAACATAAGACCTCACAATTTTTTATGATTAAGCTATGACAAAAAGGATACCATTCATATATTTCAAAGATAATTTACGCATAAATATGACCTCTTAAAAAAACTCACGACTCAACTGCAGCTAACTTTAACTTCTAACACAAAATCTCTTAAGGGCCCGTTTGGTGCGCAGGATATGATAGAGACATGATAGGATAGCAAACAGGATAAGGATAGGATATGATACAGACAAGATAAGACTTATCCTATCATGCGTTTGGTTCAAAAAGGATAGCAAGCAGGAAAAATATTTTAAATTTTATAAATTGGTAATAAAAATAATAATTTTCTATAATTAAAAAAAAACTCATGAACACTATTGAGTAAATAATTTCAATTTCAATTTATCTAGTATATATTAGATAAACAAAATAAATATATATATATATATATATATATATATATATATATATATATATATATATATATATATATATATATATATATATATATATATATTAAATGAGAGATGAGAGGAAGAAACATCAACCATTGGATTCATCAAGAGAGAGAATGGTAATACATTAATGAGGCTATTAATTTATCTCTCTTGATGAATTCAATGCTTGATATTTCTTCCTCTCATCTCTCATTTGAAAATGCTCTCACTTGATATGCTTCCTATATATATATATATGACAAAATTACCCTTGCAAGAACATATATTTAATTTGATAAAAAATAAAATTAGTATTCATATATTTAAAATTTTAATAATTATTTTATTTTTAAAAATTCTAATTTTTTATATTTTGTTAAGTTAAAAAATTATCCTTATGACATTCATACTTTTTTTTTAAAAAATTAATTATTAATATTTTTAATTTAATATTAAATTAATTTTTATTTATATTTTGTCATATTTAATTTTTTATTTTAAATTATATTTTATAGGGATAAATTATAAGATCATTTTCTTATCTTATCCTGTCGGATTCTAATCCAGCTCATATTCAGGATAACAATTTGAACTAGTGTGGCAGGATAGGATATGATACAGTTATCCTATCATGTCTCTTATCCTGCGCACCAAACGAGCCCTAAAAGTTTAAGATGACTCTGTTGTCCAGCTAGTTTCCTTGATCATATCTCGCTCAATTTTCTAAAAATACTGTGAGTAAAAAGTCATAGATATTATTATCCTTGTAAAAGCCTACTAAATCAAACATGTACATCAGATTGTAATTTTTACATAGTTGCTTGTAAAAACAAGTCAATATGTAACTCTCTGATGCTAATTAACCCTAAAGGAAATTCACTAGGTGAATGACAACTGGTCCAATGAGTGAAGACAACTTTGAAAATCTATAAATAGAGGTTTTGTCATCAAAATTTGATATATAAGTTTTGTATAGGTTTATTTTAACTATGAGATGCAACCTAAGAGGAGGGGTGGTTGAATTAAGGTTGTCCCCTTTTTTTCAATTTAGCGTTATGTTCTTAATTTTTTTCGGATATGAAAAAGAAGTGTTCTTAGCAATATAAAGTGTTATATTGCAGAAAATTAAAGTGTTAGAAAATAAACGAACACAAGGGATTATCCTAGTTTCTCTTATCAAGGGTACATCTAGTCCCTTCTCACCTTGAAGGATTTTTCATTATGTTAGATCTTTGTACAAGCCTCACACCGAGATCTCCTTTACAGTCTTCTAACATAAACACTAAATCTACGGTGGAATTTGAATCCCTAACACAACCGCAAATGTATGACAATACGAAATAGTATAATAGATTGTCGAACCTCAGAGACCATATGCTTAACTACTGATTTCTATAAAGTTAGAACAACCGAATATTTAAGTGTTTTCAACAATAGCTTAAACCCCAAACCCCATAAATTCAAACCTAAAAACTCTACCAGTTCTAAGCATGCTAGCAGTAACTACACAAACCAATATATTTCTCACTCTGTTAACCATAATTCTGTCCCTGTGAACCTTCCTTATCATCCTGAAGGTGCTGAAAGTGAGTATAGTCAAGGTCAGTTGGAACGAAAGCGGCGAAGGCAACAGGTTTCCAGCAGCAGTGTAGAGAGTGTCGAAGATGTCCAGTCTTTTTTATCGGCAGGTCCTGGCAGCCAGGACTGTCGGGACAAATGAAGATTTTAAGCTGGAATTGTCGGGGCTTGAGCAACCCGCGTGCAATTCCAAATCTGAAACAACTTGCTCGTAAACATCACCCGGATGTTTTGTTCCTTTCAGAAACTTTGTCAAAGAAGCAGAAGCTGGAAAGTATCCGTGGGTTGCTGAAGTTTGATTCTTGCTTGTCCGTTGATGTCGTCGGAAGGAGCGGAGGTCTGGCGGTGTTTTGGAAGGAGACTGTTAAATGCAGTATTATTAATTTCTCAAGGAACTTTATTAATGTAAGGGTTGAAGATGAGGAGAAGGGGGAATGGTGATTAACCTGTTACTATGGCTTTCCGGAGAGAAGTCGTAGACGAGAGGCGTGGGATATGTTACGCGATCTTAAAGAATTGTCTACTGTGCCGTGGTGCGTTATAGGAGACTTCAACGATTTACTCTCGCAACATGATAAAGTTGGTATTCATCAACATCCCAATTGGCTTTGCGCAGGTTTTCGAGATGCGGTTACTGATTGCAACTTACTAGATATCCCGCTGGAAGGTCACCCTTACACTTGGATTAAAAGTAGGGGTACTGATCATGTTATCGAAGAGCGTCTTGATCGTGCCCTTGTGACGCAAGATTGGCTGCACGCTTTTCCTGAGGCTAAGCTTTTCAATTTACTGGCCTCTCACTCAGATCATAGTCCTATCTTGCTGCACTGCGAACCGCTCCAACGGAATCGCCCCAAAAATTACTCTTTTAGATTTGAGAATGTTTGGTTAAGTAATGTTGATTTGGATGATGTGGTTAGGAAAGGTTGGGAGGTAGAGGCTAATGGGGAAGTTCTGAACCGTATAAGCAACTGTGCTAAAGAATTATCAACATGGAATAAGTTGTTTTTCTCTCAGCAGAGACATAATATGTCTTTGCAAATGGCAGCCATGGAAGCTGCGAGGTCGGCAAATGATGAGGGAGCGGCAAGTCGATTCATTGAGGCGCATCGGGAGTATAATAACATCCTGATCCGAGAGGAAATTTTTTGTAAACAAAGAGCTAAAATGCATTGGCTCCGGTACGGAGATTCGAATTCAAATTTTTTTCAAAGGTCTGCCACAGTAAGGAGGAATTTCAAAAGAATTGATGTGCTTATTGATGAGACAGGAACTGAGATAAATGATCAAGAGGAAATCTGTCGCATAGCTAAATCCTATTTTGAAGATCTTTTTAAAGTTAATCAAGGGGAGTATGAACCGGTTTTATCGTGCATTTGACCGATTATTTCTCAGGTTGACAACTACAAGCTGCTCTCACCAATTACCAAAACTGAACTTTACGAAGCTCTTCTTCAGATGCATCCGGATAAATCTCCGGGTCCCGACGGTTTTAACCCGGCATTTTATGAACACTTTTGGAATTTATGTGGAGAAGATATATTCCAGGCAGCGGTTATGTGGCTGGAGAGAGGTTTCTTTCCTCCAGAGCTTAATGAGACTAACATTTGTCTTATCCCCAAATGTGCTAATCCTAGAAATATGAAGGATCTTCGCCCCATTTCTCTCTGTAATGTTGTCTACAAGCTCATTGCCAAGTTGTTAGCTAATCGATTGGAATCGGTTTTGGATAAATGTGTTTCGGAGGAGCAATCGGCTTTTGTGGAAGGGAGATCCATCCTTGACAACACTGTGGTAGCTACGGAAATTATTCATGCATTAAAAAGAAAGACGAGCGGTAACTTATCCAACCTGGCCTTAAAGATTGATATTAGCAAAGCTTATGATAGAGTTGATTGGGGGTTTCTTAGAAGCGTTCTGCTCCGCCCGGGCTTTCATGAGAAATGGACCCACTGGCTTCTTATGTGTGTTACTTCAGTGCATTATTCTGTTCTTGTTAACTCGGAAAGAGTCGGACCCATTATTCCAGAAAGAGGACTGAGACAAGGCGATCCTTTGTCACCATACATGTTCATTCTTGTCTCCGAAGGTCTTTCTGCTCTTATTAGAGTTGCCGTCTCACGTGGGGACATTCATGGAGCGCGTGTTTGCAAGGGGGCACCTAGTGTGTCCCACTTTCTTTTTGCTGACGATTGTTTTCTCTTTTGCAGGGCAAATCTAACGGAGGTGTCGAATCTTATGAAGATTCTTAATACTTACGCTGACGCGACAGGGCAAGTGATCAACCTAACCAAATCTGAAGTGTTTTTCAGCCGTAACCTAAGTGGACCAGCTCAAGCGGATTTAGCCAAGGTGATGGGAGTACGATGTGTTTTGGGTACAGAGACTTATTTGGGTCTACCTTCCATGATTGGTAAAAGTAAGAAGGCGGTGTTCTCATTTATTAAGGATAAGACATGGAAAAGAATCAATTCTTGGAGTGGTCGCGCTTTATCTAAAGCAGGGACGGAGGTTATGATTAAATCAGCTCTTCAATCGATTCCAGCTTACATTATGAGTGTCTATTTGATTCCGGATGGGGTTGTGAACGATATTGAAAAGATGCTTAACTCTTTCTGGTGGGGGGGGGGGGGGGGGAGGTCGAAACAATAAAGGTATTCGGTGGTTAGCTTGGGAAAGGATGACTATGTTGAAGAGTGAGGGCGGTATGGGGTTTCGAGACTTTAAAGCCTTTAATATGGCTATGGTAGCAAAGCAAGGTTAGAATCTTTTGGCGAAGCCCAATTCTCTCGTAGCTAGAATCTTCAAAGCAAGGTATTATCCCCATTCCTCTTATTTTGATTCTAAGGTGGGTAGCAATCCGAGTTATGTCTGGCGGAGTTTGTGGAAAGCTAGGAATGTTCTTAAGCTTGGTAGTAGGTGGAGCATAGGAGAAGGAAGTGGTATTAAGGTTATGAATGATCCGTGGCTCTGAGAGAAAGAAAGTTGGTGGGTGCGTGGTCCACAAGTTCAAGGTATGTATAATCTTTGTGTTAAAGATCTTTTACTTCCTGAAGTAAAACAATGGGATGTGGGTAAGGTGAACCTTCTTTTTGACCATGTGGGGGCTGAAGCTATTCTTAGAGTCCCATTATTGGAGGAGGTTGTGGAGGATAGATTGGTGTGGCAAGAGGAGAGGAATGGTGAGTATAGTGTGAAATCGGGATATAGACTTTGGAGAAGTGTGCAAAGTAATAGCCGACAATATGGTAGTGAAGGTAATTGGAAGAATTTGTGGAACATAGTAGCACCTCCGAGAGCTAAGCATTTGTTATGGCGAATTTGTAGAGGTTGCCTTCCGACTCGTTCTAATTTGCTACATCATCATGTTCAATGCCCGTCTTTATGTCCTTGGTGTGAATTAGAAGATGAAGATGAATGGCACATTTTTTTCGGTTGCGTTTCTACTTCTCAAAGTTGGCGAGCAGCAGGTTTGTCATCTATAATCGATCCTCGAATACATACTTTTCATGATGCTAAGTCCCTTATTTTTGATGTGTGTAGTCGAGAGGATCGTAGGGATGCTGGTAGGTTTGCTGTGTTGCTTGAGTCCCTTTGGAAAAGCAGAAACAATGTGGTTTGGCAAGATGATCGAGAAGATGGTATAAGAATTGGTTTACAAGCCTATCACAACTGGTATGATTGGTTTTTAGCTAGAAAGGAGCTTAATGTGTCCGCAACCAGTAATAATTCAGTGGATTGGATTCCTCCTTTGATTGATAAGGTGAAGTGTAATGTCGATGCAGGTTTTAATAATGTTGGTGGTACTACTAATAGGGGGTGGTGTTTTCGGGATCACTTGGGGAGATTTATCAGAGCCGGTGTAGCTTGGGATGTGGGTCTTTTTTCGGTCTTTGAAGCCGAAGCCATCGCTTTGAAGGAAGCTATCCAGGATGCTATCTCTCTCCACTTATCTCATGTTACCTTTGAAAGTGATTGTCAGTTTGTGGTCAATTCTATTCAATCTAAACATGTTGGTACTTCCGAGTTTAGTTTTATCATTAAGTCTATTCAGAATAATTTATGTTTATTTCCGAACTTTGAGGTAAAGTTCATTAAGCGCTAAGCGAATTCGGTTGCCCATAAGTTAGCTAAGGCGGCCAATTCTTGGTCTAGGCGTAGTTCTTTTAATATGATACCTCCTTGTATTGTTCCTTGCTTGATGAATGAAAGATGTTAAGTTTGCTCTTGTAAAAAAAAGTGTTTTCAATTTTTTTGAATAAAATTAGTAGATAAAAATTTATAATGATAAAGAAGACTTTAGAGTACATGATAATTGTTCGGTCATATCCAATAGATCCTTTGATTAAAGAAATTAGATAAAACGATGTTAGATTGAAAATTTCCGCTAAAAGAAAGTCAATAAAAAATGATGTGTTGAGAAACGCTAAGTGTTGAAAGCATTCATTATCAAGCTTTGACAGAAACAATCCCGTCGACTAAGAAGTCTCGACCAACATGATAGGTATGGTTTGAAAGAATCACAACTCTTGGGTTAAGTGGAAGACCGTGTGTTAACCTAAAAGTAAATGGGGTTGAGGGGTTAGGGATCTCCAACTGGTTAGCTTAGCCTTATTTGGCCAAATATAGATTGAAATTGATTAAATGTGTTTATGGTTTTTATGTGATATATCGTTAGCTAGATACACTGCTTCAATTGTTTCTTCTCTTAGGTGGCGAGGGAGGATTATGGGCTTCCGATCAGTTTCTTGTTGGTGGAAAGACGTGTCTCTTCTCGGGTCTAAAGAAAAGAGGATGACTCCTCTAATTGGTTTGTAGATGCTATCTTAAAAAAAGTGGATCATGCCTCTAGACTTCTATCTTTAAAGATCCTTGGGCTAAATCTATTTCCCATACGATTAAGTTCCTTAGGCTGTTTACCATCTCTAATCAATCTGATGAGTTGTTGGGAGAGATTAGTCAGTGGGTTGATGGGAACCTAACCTAGGTAGAATCTGAGGTGGAGAAGACCCTTCTTTCTCCACAAATTACCTTTATAGATAATAATGTCTTTGTTTTTGGAGGCTTTACTCTCTCTCTCTCTCTCTATATATATATATATATATATATATATATATATATATATATATATATATATAGAAATAGATAGAAATACGTGGAGTTGGATCCATTCAAGAGATGATATATTCTATTCTTTTTCCTCTCACATGGTTGAGAATCCGACCCTTCCCCTCATAGGATTAGTTGGACTCCTTCTAAGATTGATATTTTTTTCAGTCAATTTTTGCAAGATAGATTTCCCTCTAGAGAAAACATGATTAAATGAGTGGTGATTGTAGATCTAGATGGGATCTCCCGTCCCCTGTGTAAGGATTAGTTGAATCAGTGTCTCATCTTTTTGTCACTTATGAGTTAGCTCTTCATTGAGGTATAAGATCTTTAGGTGGTCACTTTCTCCAATAGACTTAGGCTACAGTTTGACACATCTTGTGCTATCTGAAAACCATAAAATTACAATCAAGTCAAATACTACTAATTAAAAAATGAATTTAATGTTAATAACAAATTATTTTTTGGACAAAGAATAATTGGCAGGTAATGAACATATGGAAGAAGAAAAAAAAAGGAATCATATCTTCTAACAATTATAAATCAATTGTGCATTTCATTACATTTGTTTGGATAACAATTAATAATCTATTACACATTATTTAATAACTTTTTCTAAAAACTATTAACCTTGAAACTATTTCTACCGTTCATTAGCAACATCTAAACATGAAGTCAAAAGAAAGCTCTTGCAGAAAAGCTAATCCTACACAGAAATTATTGACAGCAAATCATTTAGCTATTAAAATCAATATTTGACACATTCAAAGGATGAAGAGATTTGACAACATGGTGACTAGTGAGATCATAGTTTTGAGCATGTAGTAGTTGAGCAACTGTGAGTTGATAAGCTCTCTCTGAAGGATGAGCAGCATCCCAGAAAAAGTAGGCTGCAGTACTTGGACATTGGTAAGTAAACATGTTGCATGATGCTCCCATTTCAAATGTTCCAGTTCCACAACACCCATTCACCACATTTTCGAACCCTGATGTCGAAGGATTCGTTATGATATTAAGCATAGGACTATAAACATCAACAAACTTAACATCATAATCTGGAAGAGAGGCCTTGAGATTTGAAACCCCGGTCGATAACATGCCATTGAATGTTTGTGCCAAAACATTCTCAAAATCTAGGCATGCACTTGGTCCTCCAAATATAGACCTAGCTGAAGGTAAACACCCCAATGGTATTGTACTTAGAACCCACACATGTCGTGCTCCAAGTTGATATAGACTCTGTCAAAGTAGTAGTTAGGATTTTGATATTATAATCTCAAGAGAAAGAGTTGATGAAATTTTGAAAGATGCATCCATTCGAACCTTGAGGAAATTTTGACTTGAATCAACTAACATATCGGCATATACATTGAAAAGTAAAGCTCTCCTAATGGTATAAGAATAAGCAAATGCAACATCATTGTTTCCGGCCGATATTATAAACAAAGCCTTTGATATGATTTCGGCTGCTTTTTGTGTTCCAACAGCTGTTCTCAGTTTTTCTATGTATTGTTTGAACAGGTCCAGTTGAGCTCCCATTGTTAAAACTCCTCCCTACAACACAAAATATTATTCATTATAAATCGAATGAGCTGACACAAAAATGTTTGCACACCTAGTCGGGTTCTTGAGAGGAGGAGGACACTCTCAGGTGCGCAAGCCTTCACCACTAGACCAACCTTTGAGGGTTAATAACTTGTGGATGTGTATGTGTACATGCATGAAATTTCAACAAACTGAGTATTACTCTATTAGTACCTGCGAGTTTGCTGTCAAATCGTCTAACCCTGAACCGCCCGAAGCAAAGCATACTCCAGTAGGAAGGTCTTGATCCGTTAATTGTGGGTCTAGGTATGCCGGTAGCGTGTCTTTCACTCCAAGAGCCGCCGCTATACACAAATTGATCACATTAAATCTATTAGTATATATGCAGAGAATAATCTGTCGAACAAAAGAGAACTATAATAGACAGTAAAATTCTTCCTCTAACAGATTTAACTGCTGTATTAGTTATATAATAACATGAAATGATAATGAATTATCAATGCTTGTGAATGTGAAGACTTACTTATCACATCTGATAGAACTTTGCCGTTACCGAATCTTCCCGTAGCAGCTCCTCCATAGAAATCCCTTCCATAGGGAGGAAAGTTACACTTAGAAGCAGTTGCAAGATTGTTATTATTTCCAGTGTCAAAGATTGAATCACCAAATGCAAACACTGCAGGATATACTGCATTGGCATATGCTACAGTTGCAGTATTGGATACTCTGCCAAATAAAACTAGAAAAATTATCACTAACCTCATCCACATTAAGTTCTTCATTCTACTATTACTTTCTGATTTTCTTGCAATAGTGTCAACCACAGTAAAATATTTATAGACACTAAATCTATGTCCCAAGTATTTTTCTTGTTTTAATTTTTAGAAAACTAATTAATATTTTATAACTGTCTTTGACGAATTTTTAACTATATATTTACTTGAAGTTATAATCCTAAGCATAAATACACGTAATACTAATTTAATTCTTATCCACCTTCATAGTTTAAAAAATCAGTTACCAGAATAATAAAGAAAGAAAAACAGTAGAATATTTTTTATTAGTTTTTAATACTTACTTCAATTGATATTTAATTTAATTAATGAATTGTATTTTTAAAAAATTAAAACTTTTTAATCAAGCTAATTAATGATTTCAAGCCTGCAAGATGTGCTTTGATTTTTCAATTTTGTTTTATATATCAATAAATATTTCTTTTATCAAAATAAAAATAAAAAATAATTTTTAAAAGAAAAATGCTAACGGGTGCTCTACAGAAATGCTAAAGATTATAGATTATAAAAAATAGTTTATATTCTTATGTATATAAATTTTAGGTGCTAAATTTTTTTTCATCTAAGATTCTAAACCATTCTATGTTTCTTAAACATTCATGGATGATTGTCATTCAAAGCACAACTTTAAAAGACAAAATTTCAGGTTTTCTGAAGCAACAATTGATTGCTCCTATACAACAATCGATTGATGTAATTTCTATTTGTGAAAAAATGGATTTTATAGAGCAACAATCAACTGACCGACTGTCCCATTCAATCTTTTGACATAGTGCAAAATTTGATATTTTTTAAACTTTGGAAGTGGATCAATCGATTGACATCTCCATCTTTTCTGAAAAATCTGAAACAATGTATTACCTCTTCATTGCACATGTTCATGAAACCTTTTCACATATCACTACTATTAATCATCAGCACTTTTCAAGCACTGCTACATATCACTAGGGTTATTTAGACGACCGTAGTAATATGGTGTTACCAAAGGTATATTTAATAGTAGTGAGAACTCTGCTCTGGCCTTGATCTCCTCATTTGAGGATGCTTTATTTTGCGCCAGGTACTCGTTACTGGATGCCCTTACAAATATTTTTTGGTTTGGAATTGGATGAATGACCTCGATGGGTTTTTCATTAAACTGAGCCATATACTTTTGCAATGGCTTGAAATGACCTTGGTGAACATTAAAATGACTCGTGGTGGATACCTTCCTATGTTAACTGACTAAAATTTGATGAATCATCTTCGTTAGGTACTGGTAACTTGTTATTTAAAATCTTGAAATGCTCATATACCATCTGAGGGCCGCTTCTTTCAACATCTCCACCGTTCACTTGAACTTAAATGAATCAGTTATCCCTATGATAACTATTTGTATGTTGATAGCAATGATATATATGCTCTTGTAGATCACTCTTGCCAATAGATGTTGGGGGGGGGGGTTTGAAATTGTCAGAGATTTGAGCATTCTAAATCTTTTCCGCTAAAGGTTGAAGGTCCATAGGGTCTTCATGTTTTTCACATACTGGTTGACATTGATATTGTTGCAAAACATGTATGTTGTCTTGTAAGGTACCATTCTGGCGATACAAAGCATCTTTGCTATTGAGGCTCGATTGTCGTTGTTGTAGCTGGTGGTGGTCGCCTTTACCTTTGTGGGATGTGTTAGCCGGTATTTTTGACACCACATTGTTGTTGGAAAAATGGAGCATCTGGAGAAGATTGGAAGTTTTCGACAGATTGTTATAATTGAGGAAAGCCCGTCGAAGTCACCTTTTGATAAGGGAAGTTGTTGGGCAAAGACTTAGAAATATTTTCTATGTTTGGTATCTGGTTTGACAGAAAGGAGCATTCGATAGGGAAGTTTGAACGAAGAGTTAACTGTTTTCCGCCTTGTTCCGTTGTGTTAAGGGACGCGTGGAGCCTCAGGGTGGAAGAAGAGCATGCCGAACACAACGTGACATGCCTTAATAGAGAGACCGTTGAGAGCGGTTACTTCGAATTAGTATATATTTAAAAGTCTTAGCGTTTAGGATTCGTGTGTTCATTTGTGTACAAAATCTCACTAAATCACTCAAAGTATCTACGTATTGAGAAAAGAATCATCTGAGAATGTACGTGTGAAAACACCATTTTTTATATCTTTTTTATATTTTTTTACAGTTTACCATTTCCAGAATTTTAAGTTCTTGTCATTTACTTTCTTGCAATTTACCTTTTAACTGTCTTTACGTCATTTATTTTACAAGTTACGACATCATTTCAAAGAATCTATCTAGATTAAACTAACTTTTAAACAAGAACATGATATGCGTCAAAGTGTTCTTCAATTTAAACGATAATATTTAAAAGATAAAACACATGTCCTAGGATCAATCTAATCGATCATGTGAGTAACCAAAAAACTTTTTGCTTTTGGAAGACTAACGCTTGTTTACCAATTTTTACGGTAAACATGATGATAAGGGGTTGATGTTTAGATATGATTGTGTGGCGCGGGCTAGGTTTATTGGGTCAAATGTACACATAAGGTACACTAATTGATAACTACCAGTGCGGAGTCAGAGTCGCAATAGTAAGTCTAAGTCATATGAAAAAAGGTTTTTCAATTTCTCATTTGAAGGTATCCCTTATATAGCAGTTCCAACCTGCTCCATATTTAAGACCTTTAAAGACCACTTAATAGCCATCAAACTCACTCCTCTCTTGTCTGGTTCAGACCCATTATGATTATTAATTCACTTTGAATGTATTGTCTAATGCTTCCTAATTCGAATGTTCCTTTGAGGTTTGCTCTGGACCAACCTAATCGATTTGACTCCTTTATTTCCTAATCGATCATGTGAGTAACCAAAAACCTTTATGCTCAAAGATAGGTAGAGTAGCATAAAAATTGTCATACATCCGACATATATCCCATTTATGTTATGAAAAAAATGCTAAAGAAACTCTTTAAATACTTATAAGACTGTAGTGTAAACTAAAATGTTTACTTTTAAAAATTAAATCTTTATTTGAAATTTTAAACAATGTCTTCGTTAGCAATACTCTTTTTTTTCACCACCTATTTAATTTGGTTTGGGGTCACTTCTAGCATTAAGTGATTTCAATCATCTCCCGATCATAGCAATTGGACCAATTAATGGTTGGTTCAATACTCTTATTTAATTTCAATACATCTTTAACTATATGGACATATATTATTCCAAAAATTGACAAAGTATTACATCTATCGCAAACAACAAATTAATATAATGATTGTGTTATAGTATGTTACATGCCCCGTTGAAGGAAGCACTATGCCTTAAGTTTTCATGACTGTTGGTCTTGTTTTCCAACCACAAAAAATAGGTCTGTGCATGCATGGTTTGACTTATAACTTATAAGGTTAGATCCAATTTAGTTGTTCCCATTCCCAAAGTGGTTCAGATTCATCAACCCCATTATTTGCTACTTCATTCCAATTTGTACCACTTGACCCTCCCATAAAAACATCATCATGATCTCTTCCTACTCCTTCCGAATGGAAAGTTGCATGCAGATTTGATTCATCAATCTCTGATACCATTTGTTGAGCACTTGTTGAAGCATTATGATCAAGCTGTAACTCCACTCTTGGTCTCTCTAATGGTCGACGATCGAATGAACAAAAGCTTCCCGATATCACATAAATTCGACACAAGCTGAATTCGTGTCGCAACTATATCCATACATGATACATAGTTACAAACATACCAAAATTAAGTAATGATCAATTCAAAATATAGTATACGAATTTATAACCAAGGTTTATAATATTGTGATCATGTTAATGATTAACGTACCTTAGGAGGATTTGTGTTAGATGAGTCAAATTGTTCAATGGCCTTATATTCATGCATCTTCCATTTAGTTTTCCTTCCATAAGGAGCTTTCCCTTGGTAAAACACCATGGTTTTCTTTATCCCAATCACTTTGTTCTTCGAATTGTAAACATAGCTAGGAGAGCCAGTAGCTTTCCAGTACCCACAAGATGTTGTCCTATTTGGTCTTCCTCCTCTCATCTCTCTTTCTTGTCTTGGCGAAAAGAAAAACCATTGCTCCGTTTCTCCACGACACCGTTCCCCTGCAAATGCTGATTACAATTTACAACAAAACAAACTCAGTTTTTGATGAAAATATATCATGGTTGGTTCCTATGAAGAAATGAATGAGTTAGTTAGTGTTACTTGGAAGAGTCCATGGTTCTTTGCCATTGATATCAATGACAGGGATGACTCTATTGATTTCATCTTGCTTTTTTCCTTCTAGCTGGTTGTGTAGATAGAAACCAACTAACTCTTCTTCTGTTGGATAGAAACGAAAACCAGGTTGTGGTTCTTCCATATTAATGGTAGATTCTGTTGTTGTTGTATATAGTTACCGTTTGTACATTTCGAATAATGAGGTAGGGTAATACTATATATGAAAGATGTGATATGAGAGATTTTCTCTCTCTTTTTCTATCTATCTACGAGTAAAATGGGAAAGGACAATGAGAGGTGGGATCGATTAGGAGCTTCCACGCGGTTACGGAGAAAGAATACGTCTTTATGTTTTGCCCCCCAAAAGGTGTTCAATCGTTTTATCTATTATATATGACATCATCCTTTGTTGAACAAGTCGTGTTTTTTCTAGTTTATGTTTTAAGTGATTTGCTATGTAAAACACAAACCATATATATATATATATATATATATATATATATATATATATATATATATATATATATATATATATATATATATATATATATATATATATATATATGTATATATATTATAGTTTTTTTTAAAGGAAAATAATAATTATATATTGATTAAAAGATGAAAATATAGGAATGAGTCTAACATTGTACATGTGCACAAAAATGGTATAAAAAGCAAGCAATACTTAAAAATCTAAAAAAGAAAAAACAAAATTAAACAAACAAATATAATGACAAAAAGAAATAAAATCATCCAAAAGCAAAAACGCCATCAAAACTTTACCATAATGAAGAATAAATTAGATTTCGGGTTAATAGAACTATTAACACCGGATTAAAGAAAGGAGCATAAACTCACAATTGACAATAAATTTCGATATACTATTCGATAAAGCGAAGACAAACCCGACCCAAGGACGAGGCAAGTAAGACCTCATATTTTTGTGCTATATAGAAGCCTCTAAAATTATTAATTAAAGATTAGAATGCACAAAAAGCTTTTTTCATTTTCTTTAATCATCAATTATTGTGATGATTGATAAAAATCATTATAAAATATTTATCATTAATAAAATATTTATCATTCAATAAATTTAATGAATCTGATTATTAATCTAACTATATATTTATCATAATAAATATTTATTTAATACAAAAATTAATGTTAAATAGATATAGTTATGTTTTATTTTTATTTGAAAAAATCATGTGTAATTTTGATTTTAAATACCTTACCTATTTTTATGTTTAATTTTTATTTTGATTTTATAATATTTTGAGATTTAATTAAAAAAATAATCATTTAAAAACTTTATTGGTAGTTTTTTATTTTAAAATATTAATTATAAGAATATTTTTTATTTTAAAAAAATTAATTTTGTCTTAGGCCTCCAAATTGGTTGGACCGGCCCTGTGCGAAGAAAATGGTTCTAAAGTTATTTTGTGAAAGTGCGAAAGTTCTTGGGGTATGTTGCATGATGTGTGGTTTAGTGACTTGTTTTATTATGTGCTATATTGTTTATAAATCTGTTTCTTTGAATGATCAACTTAGGAATAGATAACAACTTATTGTTGTGATAGATCCAACAAGTGAAATTCATAATAAAAATGGTTGAAACTAGTAGGATAGAGATATTCACTCACTTAGCTCACTTAGATATAATGAGTTGAAATTGTTGGGGAGTTCAGGATAAATACAAAAGTATGTTAGGGTTATAAGTGAGGCTTGGCGATTTGTTCCCTTGCTCTTATACACCACAAGATCACTCTGACCTCGCTTGTCACTACAAAACACATCGTAACACATATTTATTTTTGTGATATTAATGGATCATACCTCAACTCAGTCACTTTTGATATTTTTTCCACTCCTGTTTGCACTGTTTTAAGACGTGTTTTACTTGACACTGAACTTGATACCATCAACTATTATTTCTCTCCTTGCTCAAGCTTAATTTCAAGGATAGTTAATTACAAAATTAATCTAAGTAACAATATCAGTCCCTATGGATATGCTACTCTTATTTTTATCACTTGCTGCAATCAAATATACATATATACTTGCATGTGACACAAATAATCGAGCAACAAGTTCATATCAAAGGCTACACATGAAGTGGCTGAAAAGATTGTAAGGAGATACTTTTTTCAAAATCACTTATTTTAGTTAATTCAATTTGGTAAAGATGAACTTTTATATGTGTTGTAGGATGTACTAGTTGAACAAGCCAAAGTTGGTATCTTCGTTCCACAAGATCTTCATGACATATTGGTAGAAGCGATTGGAACTGAGGAGCATGTTGGGCGTGTATGTGGCCTTGGAAGAGGCGTCATCTTGAAGTTATTTTCTGATCATCGCAACCAATTAATGAAGTAAATTGTAAGAAAAAAATTGAATTGATAGTTGCTGAAAATACGAGGAAGGTAATATAACATGAGTGGGAGAAGTGGACTCAGAAGGCGATGTAGAAGTGGACCCAGGAGAAACGTGAGAGGGTGCATTTGGAGGAGCGGGAGAAAATGTTGCAGGAGGAGCGGAAGGGATGTTGCAAGAGGTGCATGAGAGGGTCCAGGAGGAGCGAGAGAGATTGGTTGAGGTTGATCAAGAGAAGTGTATCCACGATGTGATTGAGGTATAAGTATAAGTTAAAAAATTCGTGTTGCAAGTTATTGTTATTGTTTGTGTATTTTAATTTTTGTATTGTATTTGATTTATGATGCAAAAATTGAAATCAATGGGTGTACTCAACCAGGGATGTTCGCGGTGCGGTTTGGGCGGTTTTGACGAAAAAAATCATCCGAACCGCAAGAGAAAAAATTGTGCGGTTTGGTTTGGTTTGGTTGGCTTTTAAAAAAATCCGAACCAAACCAAACCAAACCAAACTAATGCGGTTTGGTACGGTTCAGTTTTTTACAAATATTTTATTGAACCATACATACACATATAGATGATAACATAATTTTGTATTTAGACATTCATACAACATCAAATAACAACAAAACTCGTCATATTTTGACAACAATTTTCCATTTAATATGTAAAACTTAAATTAGAAAAAAGTGGAATATTAAACATAAAATAATAGCATAAAAACAATATAAAAATTATTATAATAAAAAAAATAGAAGAGACGAGAGATTAGTAAAGGTGAAAAAGAAAAAAAAAGTTAAGAGATTAGAGAAGAAGATATGCGATAAAAACGAAACTGAAATACGAAACATTTATATAAAAATGAGAAGGTGAAAAAGAAAGAATATAAGAGAGTTGAGATTATAGAAGAAGAGGGAAGATGTATGTGACAAAGAAGGTGCGATAATGTTATTAGAGATTTGAGAAGATCGGGACTGAAATTATATATGTAAGGATGAGAAAATTGTTCATAATCATAAGGCTAAGGTATAATAGGTTTAAGTTTGTAGTCGTGAAAATAACCCGACAATTTTGAATGTGAATACTATGTTATGAGAGATATGTTAAATATTGTCTCTGGAGGCATTACCAATCTATAGATTAAGGTATTAACTTTATTCATATACATGTAATTTATGTATATTTGTTAAGTTAATGTTGGTGTTGTTAGCTTATCATAATTTACATTTTGTTTAAATTATAGAGGTTTAGCGACAAAATACCATTCATACAAGAAGATGTAGATGACATTCGATCATGTTTGGTCGGTGTTTTCCTATCTTATTATGAATCTAGAAAATAGTAGTTATTCTTGGTTATTGAAAGCATTGTATAGAGATTTTGTCATTATATGTGCAAATAAGTATAAGTTCAAATATTTATAGGTTCTTTTGATAGATGTTTTGTGTATCCCAAATGTCATTATTAGTATTGTCAGTATTGTACATTTTGGTTTTGTTAACAATATAAATGTGATATTCTGTGTTATGTTTTGTAAAAAAATGATACAAGTCAGTTAAAATGAGATTTAAAACAAACAATAAATGGCAAAAAAAAAAAGGGTTATACCCCTCGGTTATTAACAAAAACCGACGTAAATACTGACATTTTTCCTCGGTCAACATTAACAAAAATTGAGAGATATAAAAAAATGTTGTTGTTGGGGATCGAATTAGTGATCAAAGTGTATGGTGGTAAATTTTCATGCCACCCTTCATTATCTCGCTTGTCTAACCGAGATAAATTCCTCTTCGCACCCGATATAAAATGGGTTTGTTTGTAGTAGTGCACATCTGCTATTTCAAAATAATTTGGAGGGCAGTGGAGAATTGGTTATGAGATATTAATGTGAACGTAGCAAGTTGGAACAACTTCAACATATCGGTAAAAACTAGGACAAAATGATATGATATTTAGAGATAATGTTATTAGAGATTTGAGAAGATCGGGACTGAAATTATATATGTAAGGATGAGAAAATTGTTCGTAATCATAAGGCTAAGGTATAATAGGTTTAAGTTTGGGTTGGATGTGAGTTAAGTAAAATTTAGGTTGTAACATAATGCGGTTTGGTTCGATTTACAAAATACAAACTGCAAACCAAACCGAACCGTGCGATTTTGTTAAAAGATGACCCAAACTAATCCAAACCAAATGCGGTTTTTTGCGGTTTCGATTTGGTTTGGTTTGGTTTGCGGTTTTCTATTGAGTTGGTTTGGTTTTGAACACCCCTATACTCAACAACCTAATTCTAGATCAGTTTTACATACATGAGAAAGTAGTTGAGAAAGTTGTTATGGATGGTGCAAATACGAAAGATAGTTGTTATGTCTCGCATCACAATATTGAGACCACACCACCTCAACTAGATAACACTCAGAGACTATCAAGGATGCTAGAGGAGATTCCAGAACTCTGTGAGTTTAAATTAAAACATGAACAACAACAATCTTTTATACTTCATTAGAGTTGTCTTGTGGAATTTTTAAAGACAGGTGATTGGTAGGACATACCCATACTACAGTTGTGGTGTTCGTAAATATTATTTTTATGACGATTTCAATTTATATTCATTGCTCTCATACTTTAACAAAAAGATATGACTTTTGCATTAACTTTTAATTAGGTCCATGCATGAGATGTGAGTCGAAATGAAATTGAAAAAAAATTGTTTCTTAGATCCATTGAACATTCAATTTGAAGGTAATGCAACAACACTATCAAGATGTACATACAAAATAAGTTGGTTAGTGAGAATATAGAATTTTACAAGGAACCTTTTCATTTATAAATCACTTTTGTACACATTATAAATTATTATGAATGTTTATGTATATAAATCATTGACAAATAATTATTTTATGTTCGAAGCAAAATGTTGCAGATACGTTATGCTTGTTACACTATAAACTTAATGGAAATATGCAAAATAATTATTTGTAATACTAAAATTTTACCTTTAGTTTTGAATAGTTTTTATTCATGTTTAACTTTTAGCGTCACATAGAGCTATGGGGAGATTCAATTTTGCAAAATATTTAAAATACTTGGTAAAAAGCCAAAGTTCATCTTCTCAAATGTAAATATTACTTGTGCTTTTTGACATTCTTTACTCGTTGTTTTACTTGTGCTTTTTGACATTCTTTTATTCTCGTTGTTTTACTTGTGTGTATTGATTAATAACTATATGAAAATTATCTGTAGTCGTGAGAATAACCCGATAATTTTGAATGTGAATACTATGTTATGAGAGATATGTTAAATATTGTCTATGGAGGCATTACCAATCTATAGATTAAGGTATTAACTTTATTCATATACATGTAATTTATGTATATTTGTTAAGTTAATGTTGGTGTTGTTAGCTTATCATAATTTACATTTTGTTTAAATTATAGAGGTTTAGCGACAAAATACCATTCATACAAGAAGATGTAGATGACATTCGATCATGTTTGGTCGGTGTTTTCCTATCTTATTATGAATCTAGAAAATAGTAGTTATTCTTGGCTATTGTAAGCATTGTATAGAGATTTTGTCATTATATGTGCAAATAAGTATAAGTTCAACTATTTATAGGTTCTTTTGATAGATGTTTTGTGTATCCCAAATGTCATTATAAGTATTGTCAGTATTGTACATTTTGGTTTTGTTAACAATATAAATGTGATATTCTGTGTTATGTTTTGTAAAAAAACGATACAAGTCAGTTAAAATGAGATTTAAAACAAACAATAAATGGCAAAAAAAAAGGGTTATACCCCCTCGGTTATTAACAAAAACCGACATAAATACTGACATTTTTCCTCGGTCAACATTAACAAAAACTGAGAGATATAAAAAATGTTGTTGTTGGGGATCGAATTAGTGATCAAAGTGTATGGTGGTAAATTTTCATGCGACCCTTCATTATCTCGCTTGTCTAACCGAGATAAATTCCTCTTCGCACCCGATATAAAATGGGTTTGTTTGTAGTAGTGCACATATGCTATTTCAAAATAATTTGGAGGGCGGTGGAGAATTGGTTATGGGAGATTAATGTGAACGTAGCTAGTTGGAACAACTTCAACATATCGGTAAAAACTAGGACAGAATGAGTGGTTCAAAAAAAGAAAGAAATGGAAGATGAAGATGAATATGTAACTAACGAGTTGGACAGCTCAGGCCCTGACTTATCAAATGAGGACAAAGTTCACAAGTTTGAAAAGTTCAAAAAGGAGCATTTCAACAAGAATTTTAAATTTGAGTGGGGTATGGAATTTAATTGTCTTGATGAGTTTAGAGAAGCTATACGTGAGTGGTCAGTATTAAATGGTAGGGAAATAAAGTTTGTGAAAAATGAGAGCTACAGGGTTAGGGTGGAATGTAGGGCCAAGTGTGGGTTTTTAATACTTTATTCAAAGGTGGGCCACAAACATACTTTTGCTATAAAAACAATATTTGATAAGCACACATGTGCTAGGGTTCTAGACAAAAAATCTGCAAGCTCAAGGTGGGTGGCTAAGGCTGTCGTAAAAAATTAATTATCTAAATCAATAACAACTTAAAATTGTGTCATGATTAGGGGTGTTTACGGTGCGCTTTGAGCGGTTTTGACGTTAAAAATCATCCGAATCGTGAGAGTTAAAAACGTGCGGTTCGGTTGGCTTTCAAAAATAAAATCGAACCAAACCAAACTAATGCCGTTTAAATTATAATTTTTTTTGGTAATGTATGAACGATTAAACACAAAATTATATTTTCCTCTTAACGACCGCAAGTTTTTTTCTTTCGTGATTCAGATGATTTTTAACATCAAAACCGTCCAAACTGCATCGCGAACCCCCTAGAGGAAAATATAATTTTGTGTTTAATTGTTCATACATTACCATAAAAAAATTTATATTTGTCAAAATAAGTTTATAATTTGATATATAAAAATACTCTTACAATTTTATCTTAGATTTAAAGAATGATATACATAAAATTGTATTCGTAAATAAATATTATATAAAGAATACGATAAAATATATTTTGTCAAAATCGTATTTATAAATAAATAATATTTTATTTTTTAATGATATATAAATTAAAATAAATATTATACAAAAAATATGATAAAATATACATATAATACTACTTGATTTCTCTTAAAAGTTAAAGAAATATATATTGGTTAGTAAGATTTTATAATATAATGCTGTTTGGTTTGGTTTGATTTGTAAAATACAAACTGCAAACCAAACTGAACTGTGCGGTTCTGCTAAAAAATAACACAAACACATCCGAATCAAATACAAATTTTTACGATTTAAATTTAATTCAGTTCAATTTTACGATTTTTTATTATGTCAATTCGATTTTGAACACCCCTAATCATAATCTACAAGAAAGGATCAACCTATACTATTGCTTGTCTAACAAAGGTCCCCCTATATTTCAGTATGTTTTAAAACTACTGATATATTCACATGTTTTACATACATATAATTTAGATATTTATATATTATTATATATTTGTTATATATATATATATATATATATATATATATATATATATATATATATATATATATATATATATATAATTTTACATATTTGCAAGGGCTATATTTTGTTTTACATGTATTATGTATATACTTTTAAATAATAATTTATTATTTTAATAATATAAGAAAAGTGGATAGGATGAGATATCCCGTCTAAATTAAATATTTGTGTTTTAAGTTGTTTATAAAAAATTAATTAGACTCTGTTTGGTAAGACATGTTTTCGAGCTTATAGCTTATGTCTTATAAGCTCATATGATAATTTAGACCCGTTTGGTAACGGTCTTTTCATCACGAGCTTATAGCTTATTTTACTAGCTTATAGCTTATTTTCCAGACGCTATTTCAAATAGCGTTTTACCTTATGTCTTATAGCTTATTATTTTTTCTTCCTTTTTTATCCTTATTATTTTAATTAAAATCCATTTTTAACCTTTATAATTTATTTTAATTTAAAATAAAATAATTATATATTAAATGTCTTTTATGTCATTTTACATTTATAAGTTAATTGAACCGCTAATTTTACCAAACACTTCAATTAGCTTATAAGCTATCAGTCTCAACCATCCACTATAAGCTATAAGCCATCAGTCATCAGCCATCAGTCATAAGCTATAAGCTATCAGTTAGCTTATCAGTCAACCGCTATTTTTACCAAACAGACCCTTAGGCTCTGTTTGATAAGACATGTTTTCGACAGGGGCAAAGAGCCATTAATTGAACCAGTTCAATTACATGTTGAAGTCACTGTTGAAGATCCTTCGAGGCAAGAAATGGAGGAGATATTGAAAATCATCTGCAAAAGTGATTACAATATTGTCGAACAACTGGGGCACACTGCTTCAAAGATTTCAATGCTATCTCTGTTGAGGTATTCAGAAGCCCATGCCAAGCACCTGATGAAATTCTTGAAAGCTGCACATGTACCACAAGAGATTTCAGTCGACCAATTTGAAAATTGTGTTGCCAGTCTAACAGTGGATAACGGTCTCAGTTTCTCTGATGCTGATTTAACCCCTGCCGGAAAAAATCACAATAAAGCCCTGCACATTTCTATTGAATGTAAAGGTACCACTTTGTCTCATGTACTGGTGGACAATGGTTCCTCGTTAAATGTGTTACCAAAAGTAGTACTGGAGAAACTTGACTTCGAAGGAGTTGTGTTACAACCAAGCGATGTTGTGGTAAGGGCTTTCGACGGGTCAACAAGAACAGTATACAGAGAAGTTAAGCTCCCAATCAGAGTAGGCTCTCAGATCTTTGATTCTACCTTTTACGTGATGGAAATTCATCCAGCGTACTCCTGTTTACTAGGACGCCCTTGGATACATGGGGCAAGCGCTGTAACTTCTACCCTGCATCAGAAGTTAGAATATCCGATAAAAGGCAAGGTCGTCACGGTTTATGGTGAAGAAGAATATGTGGTTAGCCACCTGAGTAATTCCAAGTATGTTGAGATGGATGGTGAATTCATCGAAACCCCCTGCCAATCGTCTTCGTCTAGATCGACTTCTTTCATAACCCTTATAGCTTATTTTCCAGACGCTATTTCAAACAGCATTTTAGCTTATGTCTTATAGCTTATTACTTTTTCTTCCTTTTTAATCCTTATTATTTCAATTAAAGTCCATTTTTAACCCTTATAATTTATTTTAATTTAAAATAAAATATTATATATTAAATATTTTTTATGTCATTTTACATTTATAATTTTATTTATTATATTTTCAATTATACAAATGTATATGTGAGTTTTGTCCCCATTATATAATATTTTTGGGTTCCTTCCCCGTCTGCAAGAAATCTAAATCTATATCCCCTATAGAATTTAGTATTACCAACTTTTGACTTTTCTTCTTCAGACGTGCGTAAATCGTGGAGCTCGAGTGAAATTTTACCCATTGATTAAAGAGAGATAGAGACAAAATATTCAAATAGAAAAAAATGAAGGGCTCATGAACTTCTAGTGGTGCAGATTTGCACACTTCTCTCTCTCTCACGTGTAAATAGATACACATAGGAGCAGTGTTTTAAAAACCGGACCGAACATCAAACCTGTGAGAGTACTGAGTTACTGGTTTATTGGTCGAACCACTGGGTCACTGGTCGAACCGCATGACTAAACCGAGTTAAACCAGATAACTCGGTTGAATAGACCGGTCGTTATAACAAAATTATATGGGTATAAAATCTGTCGAACCGGATGATTCAGACCCTACAAAATATAACTAGTACTTAAATTTTTTGAAAACATCATATTTTTTTCAGAATTTAAATTCAAATTTTACACATAGGTATCACACACAATAAAATAGTACATAATTATAAAATATAAACAAAAGTTTAATCGCAACATAATTTAATTGAATAATTTATAACAAAATAATTTCTTTGTCTACTAAATTTAACTTCAATAAAAGAAAAATTGTTTCAATGTTAGAATTTCCTTCTTCAATATCAAAATCATTTGTAACAAAATCAACCGCATCTATAACCATTTTTTTATTTTTTTATTTTAATTTTTAATTAAAATAGCAAAATGACATTGTTTTAATTTTTTAAAATAAAAAAAATTTTAAAAAACTAAAAAATGCATTTAAACCACCGGTTCACAAAAATCGTCGGTTTTCCCGATTTTAGCGGTTTATACCGGTTTTGACCGGTTCACACCGGTTCAATGACATTCCTGATCCAGCTATTGAATCAGACAGGTTACCTAGCTGGTTCTCGGTTCAACCGATCCGACTGGTCGGTGCGGTCCATTTTTTAAAACACTGCACAGGAGATAATTCTCATTAATTTTTCAGAAAAATACATTATACTCCTATATTAATATAGTGACTTTTCTTTCAATACATGTGTGTTAATTTTTCAAAAAAGTCCATTATTCTACTAAATTAATATGGTGACTTTTATTTTTATACACGTACGTCATATTTCAACAAAATCTATTGTGCTAGAAAGATTTTGTTGAAATCTTGCAAAAATCTTAAAATATTAATATAGTGACTTTTCTTTTTTTACATGTGCGTTAAAAGAAAAGAAGTGTATTAATAGTGACTTTTCTTTAATATACTACATTTTTTTAATATATACTAACTACACCTCCATTGTTCTAAAACTAAAGAGAAAAGTAGTGTTTTTTTTTTTTTTTACATGTGCGTTAATGTTACGATACATATGAAATCTTGCAAAATGGAAGAAGTTGATTTACCATTGTCCTTTTTAGTTAAGGCCTTTGTTTGGATTTACTTGTATTAATAATTAAAATAATTTCTACAAAAATACGTAGCGCATAGAAATATAGAACAATTAATTTGATGGCAGCAGAAAATACTGCATATTTATAAGAGGTTAACTGTTATGTATGAACAGTGTTAAGGCCTTAGCTAAATAAATGTCCTAGATTTTAGCATTGATTTGTTAGTTGATTTAGTAAAAGTTTGTTTCCTTAATTTTAGTCGGAACGTGGGCTGTAGAGTCTGTTACAGCATTAGGTTTTTGTCTATTTATTTGTTGCACTTCCACATGAATAAAACAAGTCATTCCAGAACTGCTATTTGCAATCTAACAATCTGGTATTAAGAGCAGTGACTTGAGAGATTTAGTAACAGTAGGAAAACACTTGAGGGAGTGAAGAGAGATGGGTTCGGAAGCACACTTTGCAGCAGCCTCCATTCTGAAGTTTGACGGCGACTACGATCACTGGAGTATGGTCACGGAGAATCTCCTTCGATCCAAGGAGTATTGGGTAGCTGTTGAATCAGGCTACACAGAGCCGAAGAGCATGGATGGGATGACGGCAGCGCAAATAAAGAACTTGGAGGAGATAAAGCTGAAGGAGTTGAAGGCTAAGAATTACTTGTTTCAGTCGCTAGACAAGTCAATTCTTAAGACGATCACTCAAAAGGAGACATCTAAACAACTTTGGGATTCCATGAAGTTAAAGTGTCAAGGAAATACTCGAGTGAAGAGAGCTCAGCTCAATCGTCTACGCCGAGACTTTGAGGTCTTAGCAATGAAGCAGGGTGAATCAATCACTGATTATTTTGGTCGAGTAATGACGGTTGCAAACGACATGAGGAATTATGGGGAAGATGTGGATGATGTCAAGATCGTTGAGAAGATTTTGAGAACCCTAAATGATAAGTGGAACTACATTGTTTGCTCCATTGAGGAAGCCAAGGACATAGATCAACTATCTGTAGATGCCTTGCAAAGTTCTCTGCTCGTTCATGAGCAAAAGTTCAAAGTAAGTGGAGAAGATGAACATGCTTTGAAGGTAACTCATGAAGAGAAATATGGTGGAAGAGGACGAGGAAGAGTTGTTTTTCGAGGAGGTCGGGGACAAGGCAGAGGCAGGGCTAGCTAACTGAGGAATAAGGAAACAATTGAGTGTTACAAATGTCATAAGCTTGGACACTTCCAATACGAGTGCCAAGCAAATTTTACAGATTTGGAGGAATCAGAAGAGATGGTGCTAATGGCATATGTTGAGAAGCTTGGAGGCAATCGAGATGTTGTGTGGTATATTGACTCTGGGTGCAGCAATCACATGTGTGGTGATTCATCACTCTTCTGTGAGTTAGAAGAAGGGTTCAACAAGGTAGTTAGATTGGGAAATTATGCAAGCATGAACGTTGTTGGAAAAGGAAGTGTTCAGTTTACGATAAAAGGAGTGAATCACCTTGTACGAGATGTGAATTATGTGCCCGGTTTGAAGAATAATCTTCTTAGTGTTGGGCAGCTGCAAGAAAAGGGCTTGGCTGTACAAATGCAGTCAAATCAGTGTCGAATTTTTCATTGCACAAAGGGTTTGGTATTCCAAACCTACATGACAGCAAATCGAATGTTTGTGTTGCTATAGAGCACTCAATCAATCAAAAGGGAAAGCAAGGAAGAGTGTTTCCAAGCAACCACTGAAGACGTGGCTCATCTTTGGCACCGAAGATTCGATCATCTCAGCTACAAAGGGTTGAATACTTTACAAACAAAAGGCATGGTGACTGGCTTGCCAAGTTTCTATGAGGGTAAAGCTGTGTGCACTAATTGCTTGAAAGGGAAGCAACATCGAGATGTAATCCCAAAGAGAAGTACATGGAAAGCATCGACAAAGTTGGAGCTGGTTCACGCTGATATTTGCGGCGCGATTTCTCCGGTTTCAGAGGGAAACAAGAGGTATTTCATTTGTTTCATTGATGACTATAGTAGGAAAGGGTGGGTGTATTTTCTTGCTAATAAGTCAGATGCATTCACTACCTTTAAGCTATATAAAGCTCTTGTTGAAAAAGAAAGAGGTCTGTCCATTAAATGTCTACGAACGGATCGTGGAGGTGAATTCACATCAGATGAGTTCAAAGAATATTGTAAAATGAATAGGATCATGAGGCAATTTATTGCTGCATATACACCGCAACAGAACAGAGTCGCGGAGCGGAAGAATAGAACTGTGATGAATATGGTGAGGAGCTTATTGGTTGAAAAAAATGTTCCAAGAAAATTCTTGGCAGAGGCTGTAAACTAGGCATTCTATGTTCTTAATAGATGCCCAACATCATCGGTGAAGGAAATAACGCCAGAGGAAGCTTGGTGTGGGGTGAAGCCTTCGGTTGGGCACTTGAGAGTCTTTGGTTGTCTGGCATATGCTCATGCACCGGATGCTAAACGAACAAAGCTTGAAGATAAGAGTCGTTGTTGTGTTTTTTTTGGTGTAAGTGAAGAATCAAAGGAATACCGACTATATGATCTTACCTCCAAGAGGATCATTATCATTCGGGATGTCGTATTTGAAGAAGATGGGCAACAAAATTGGGAGAAGAGCTCCGAAGAAGATAAAACATTTGATTTGGAATGGGAAGATGAGAAAAGTGAAGAAAGGGAGGAATCGAGTGATGACGGTGAAGAAGAAAATGCAGCGGAAGGTAATGAAGAAGAAAATGCAGCCGATGGTAATGAAGAAGAAAATGCAACTTCTCCACTGACAGAACCCAGAAATAGAAAAGCACCGAGGTGGATGAATGACTATGTCACCGGTGAAGGTCTTTCCGATGAAGAGGTACAAACACACTTAGCCTTGTTTGCTCATGCTGTTCATTTTGATCCTACTTCATTTGACGAAGCAGTAAAGGAGGAGAAATGGAGGGCAACCATGGATGCAGAAATGAGAGCGATTGAGAAGAATGGAACGTGGTATCTCATGGAGCTGTCGAAAGGAGCGAAAAAAATAGGAGTCAAATGGGTGTACAAAACAAAGTTCAATGAGCTTGGAGAAGTAGAAAATTACAAGGCTCGCTTGGTCGCAAAAGGGTATGCTCAGGAATACGGAGTTGATTATGAAGAAGTATACGCTCCTGTAGCTCGTATTGACACGGTTCGAATGATTTTGGCACTTGCTGCACAAAGAGGTTGGTGTGTGTTTCAGCTGGACGTGAAGTCGGCCTTTCTTCATGGGAAGTTAGTTGAAAATGTGTATGTGGATCAGCCAAGAGGTTATGAAATAAAGAATGAGGAGCAGAAGGTATATAAGCTTAACAAAGCTTTGTACGGACTCAAGCAGGCACCGCGAGCATGGTTTAGCCGAATTGAATCATACTTCAGAAAGGAAGGCTTTGAGAAGGAGGATAGTGAGCAAACTTTGTTTACCAAAGTTAAACAAGGTAAGTATTTGTTCATTAGCTTGCATGTTGATGATTTAATTTATACCGGAGATGATGAAAAAAAATGATGTTTGAATTCAAAGAGTCCATGATGAAGGAATTTGATATGTCAGACTTGGGTAAGATAAGGTATTTTCTTGGTATTGAGGTAGTTCAGTTTGATGGCGGTATATTCATCAGTCAAACGAAGTATGTGATAGAAGTTTTGAGAAGATTTGGGATGGAGCATAGCACTCCTGCTGAAAATCCAATGGTTCCTGGATTTAAAATCTCCAAAGATGAAAATGGGGTTGAAATGGATGGTTCATTTTTCAAGCAACTGCTTGGAAGCTTGATGTACCTGACCGCTACGAGGCCGGACATAATGTATGTGGTTAGCTTATTGAGCAGGTATATGTCAAGGCCTACAGAAGTTCATTATTCTGCAGCAAAGAGAATTCTACGTTACTTGCAAGGTACGACAAAGTTTGGCATTCTCTACAAAGCGGAAGGAAATTTGGAATTGATTGGCTTTACTGACAGTGATTATGCTGGATCGGTGGAGGATAGAAGAAGTACTTCAGGTTATGTTTTTATGCTAAGTGGGGCTGCAGTAGCTTGGTCTTCTCGAAAGCAACCAATAGTAACATTGAGTACGACGGAAGCCGAATGTGTAGCAGCTGCGGGAAGCTGTTGTAAGGCAATATGGATGCAAAGGGTGCTGAAGAAGATAGGCTACACGGGAAGTAGAAGTACTGTCATTTTTTGTGACAATAGCTCAACAATTAAGTTGTCGAGGAACCCGGTGATGCATGGCAGAAGCAAACACATTGATGTGCGCTACCATTTCTTAAGGGAGCTTGTGAATGATGGAGTAGTGCAGCTTCAGTTTTGTGGTACAAGGCATGAGTTAGCGGACATCCTCACCAAACCGCTGAAATTAGAGTCATTTCGGGAGCTGAGATGGAAGCTTGGAGTTTGTGATTTTTCAGAAGTTAACTAGCTGCAAATGCAGTCTAGTTCAAGGGAAGGAATGTTAAGGCTTAGTCAAATAAGTGTCCTAGATTTTAGCATTGATTTGTTAGTTGATTTAGTAAAAGTTTGTTTCCTTAATTTTAGTCAGAACGTGGGCTTTAGAGTCTGTTACAGCATTAGGTTTTTGTCTATTTATTTGTTGCACTTCCACATGAATAAAACTAGTCAGTCCAGAACTGTTATTTGCAATCTAACAAACAGTGTAAAATATTTTATATAATCAATACATTACAATGATTTACTTAAGTAATATTTTATATGAAATTAAACAAAAAATTAAATTTTTTATAAAATTTTAATAATTATAATCACTATGGTATACAATTTCTTTATACAATCTGTGTATTTCAATTAATCTTACTTATAAATGTTTTTTATTTTATTTTACATGTTTTAAATTTAAAAAAAAAAATTATTTAGTATATTTGAAAGTATTTTATATAATTATTTATTTTTTACAAAAATCACAAATAATATTCAAAAAGAATGTTTGGAATCTAAGACATTGGTAAATTTTGTGGTTTGTTTTATTAATGTTTTTTAAGGCTAAATTTTGTGGTTTGTTTTATTAATGTTTTTTAAGGCTAACTTACACTACCATCTCCAAAAGACAAAATTAAATTATAGTTTAATTAACGCTTTCGGCTATAAATAATATTTATGATGGAAATTTTACATCACCTAATAAAAAATTGAGCTATTCAAGGAATATAAAAACGCCATTGAGGTCAATAAGCATATTATGGAGAGGAGTATCACAGAGATACTGGTTCGCTGGAATTGCCCTCCTATGGATTGCGTTAAACTCAACGTTGATGGTTCGAGTGGTCAAGATGGTAGGTCCAGTTGTGGAGGCTGTATTCATAACGAGCATGGGGAATGGATTTGCGGCTTTGCTAAGTTTATTGGTAGATGCAGTCCCATCATGGCTGAATTTTGGGGGATTCTTACTGGTATAAAGATGGCGGTGCAGCATGGTTACACAAGGCTCATCGTGGAGACCGATTCGAAGGTTGCTGTTGATGTTATCATGCAGAATTGCAACAAGAAGTTCAGTAACAATAGTCTGATGCGTCAAATTAAACTCAGTTTGGTTAATTTTGAGTTGGTAGAAATTAAACATATTCATAGAGAAGCTAATGTTTGTGCTCATTTGCTTGCAAAGGAAGGACAGCAGCTGCATGGTGAATCTTATTTCTTGAGCACAGCCCCTAACTGTGTTAGGAGAGTTTTAGAAAGAGATAAGTTTGGTGTTAGTTCTAGTAGGAGTGTTCTCTTGTAATCTTTCTTTTTGGGCTTAGGCCCTCTTTGTTAGCAAAAAAATAAAATAAAAAAATTGAGCTATAAATCATAGACATGTTACGTTTTAATATTTTTTTAATTTAAAAAACCATATATTATTCTCTCGATTAAGCTAGCAAACAAGGGATAAAGTATTTAAAGGGCAAGCATTTGAATCCCAACAACTACATTTTAATTTTAATTTTAAATACTTATTACCTCGATTTTGCTGAAAACCGATGGATAAAGTATTTAGAGGAAACGTCTTCAAATAATAACAACTATATTTTATCACCTTTTAATTTTTTTATGATCTATTACATCAATTTTGCTAAAAACAGAGGGATAAAGTAGATAGAGGACACATTTTTGAATCTCAACAACTATATTTAATCATCTTTAAATTTTTGTAATTTTTTAATGGCCTATATTCAGTAGCGGAGCCAGGACCCTGGTCGATCGAGGGAGTGCAAACTTCAGAATATTAATTAATATTAATAATTATAGTAATATATATTTAAATTAATTAATAATTATAGTAATATATATTTAAAAAATTACATTGTATTAAAAAAATAACAATACCAAAGTCAGTTCTAGTGCTGCATTAAAACAAACAATAACAAAGTCTAAACCAAATATTCCTAAACTTAATTAAAAGACCCACATGAAACACTTTAAATTTTAAAATTCAAGCTTAAAAGATCTAAATAACTCTTGTTCTTTACAAAAGAGGTAAACAAGTCTATTTTCACTTCTTATATACTGCAATGATCTTGAAGTAAATATTCTTTAAGATTTAATGAGTTCTAACAATTATAAAAACTAGTATTTACTAGCTACAAGTTTCAGTAGACAAATGATAATTTATTTCCTAGTTCCAACAATACAATACTTCAAATTTAGAGATAATTTGTCTCTCTAAAAAACAGACCTTCATCCAAGTTATCTAACAAAAACCAATAGCATGAAAAGTAAATCTCAATTCTATTAGAAAATTTCTTCACCCACCTCCTAACCTTTTTGGCCACCTCCGGTAAATTTACCAAAATACCCCTAGTTTCGGAAGTTTATTTCCGAAAACGTATTTTTATTGAAAAAAAAGGTGTTTTCGGAAATGCACTTCCGAAAACACGAAAAAAAGGTGTTTTCGGAGATTCATTTCCGAAAACACCCCCCTTTTTTGAGTTTTCGGTGATGCATTTCCGAAAACACCCTTTTTGGGAGAGGGGGTGTTTTCGGAGATGCATATTCGAAATATTCCAAGACAAAATTGGTCTTGGAATGTTTTGGATATACACTTCCGAAAAAATTCAATAATTATTAAAAAATTAAAATCAAGGTGAATCAATACAATTAATAGGTATAAAATGAAAGTGAATCAATAAAATGAAGGTGAATCAATAAAATCAAGGTGAATCAAAATTTCCTAAACAATTTTAAAGTTAAAAATTATTTTACTAACTTATATAAATCAAAAACATCTTAATTTCATAAGTAAATTTTGAATTATATAAAATTAAATATAAAATTTATTCATTAAATAAAATTAAGACAAAACCTTTTTTTAATTTTTTTAAATTAAATAAAAAATTATAACTCATTTTTAATTATGAATCAGAATAGAAATATATAAATATATAATCATAATTATTAATTTTGTAAGTGAAATATATAAATATATAATATATAAATATATAATAATTATTATATAAATATATAATATATAATAATTATTATAAATTAAAACACTCATTTTTTTAATTTTTTATAATTATTATATAAATATATAATAATTTTTATAAATATATAATAATAATTATAATAATTATATAAATATATAAATTAAAACACTCATTTTTTTAATTTTTTTATAAATATATAATAATTATTATAAATATATAAATAAAAAATTATAACTTATTTTGTAAGTGGAATTATTTTAATTTTTTTAATTAAAATTATTTTAAATTTTAAAATATAAATCAGAATAGAAATATATAATAACTATTATTCATAACTCATAAATTATATCAAAATATATAATTATTATTATTCATTACTCATAAATTATATCAAATTTATGATATATGAATTAATTAATATCCTAAAATTAATTTTTGGGATTTTTTAGATTTTTTTTTTGTTGTTTCGGAGATGCACTCCGAATTAGTCAAAATTCCAATTTTTGGAATTTTTTCGGAAATGCACTTCCGAAGTCTGGAAAAATTTAGAAAAAAAAATATTTCAGAAATGCATTTCCGAAGCGGGGTATAATGGGGTTTTCGTAGGGGGTGACCCCCATAGAGAGGTGGGTAAAGAAAAAACCTTCTATTAAATAAAATAAAAACAAAATCAGTAGCTTAAAAGAAAAACAAAATGAATAGCATAAAAAACTAGTAACATAAAAAAAAAACAATAGCATAAAAATAACTATTAACATAAAAAAAAAGTAAATCTAAAAGAAACCATATATGATATTGATTCAACTGATAAAAAAATAGAAAAGAGGAAGCAAATATGAAAAAAAGGAAAACAAATTCCACAAAATCCTAAAATTAGTTTTTAAAATTGATTATCTTAGTTGTTATTAGGCTGCAAAATTAATGTTGACAGCTTGAGTAGTTTATTTTTGGATGGAGGAAGTGGAGAAAGGTGGAGGAAGAAAGAAGACGACTTTTGGCTTTTGAGATCTATTTCTTTCTTTGACAAGAGATCTATTTCTTTCTTTGACAAATGCGTTAGAAAGAAGCTGAAAGAATGACGAGGATGACGCTTGAGGACGAGTAGTGATGGTGGTGGTGCCGCCACAACTGCAATCAAGGGTGGAGGTTAGAGGAAGTTAAGAGTTTTAATTAGTTCAGAAAGTTTAGGGTTTGAGAGAGATTTAGAGAGAAAATAAATGAATGAAAATTAATTTGAACTTCGACTATGGGTGCAAAACTATTTTTTTCAGGGGGTTCAAAATAAAATAAAATAGAGATATTGGTGCAATATTTTAAAATCCAGGGGGTTCAATTGAACCCCCTCATTATACTCTCCCTCCGCCACTGCTTATATTAACTCGGTTTTGATGAAAACCGAGGAGGAAAGTAGCGCATTGTATATTTATATATATTTTTTTATAACCATTGTATATTCAACGTCCATTAATAAAGTAACAATGGTCAAAACATTGTCAACTCATCAATTCACATGAAACAATAGTGATTCGCGTGAAACTCTCACTAGTCAGTCAAAACGTGAATGCTACCAACTATCCATCTTGGATGCAGAGTCTTGAAATTTAAACTAGATGACTAGTCCAAAAAAAAAAATCATTATTATTTTTTTTAAATAGGTAAGAAAAAAATTTTAAAATTGTTATTTGGGCCATATAATCTTTAAAAAAACGGTAACAAAAGAGCTAAACAAATATTTCTTAAAAAAAACTAGATGACTCCTTTTCTATAGTCTTTTTATATATTATTAGTTCGATTAATTTAAGTACTGTATAAAGAAAAGGAGATATTGGATGAGCTTAAGTCATTACATAATGCTCAGAATAGTGCTTTTACATATCATAATTCATAAATATTGGACAAAACAGCACAATGTAACTATCTGCTTTTCCAACCTAACACATTAATGAACTTGCTTAGCAACAAAATAACAAATAAAATAAAATGAACTTTCTTCACAAACATCTTAAACATACATAAATTTATTTTAACCATCACAACTACGTCTTCCATTCTTCCAGGTGACAAACAAAACCATATAATAAAAGTGCACTTAATGCAACATACATATGATCATGGTATTCCAATGATTGGGAAGAAAGGAAGATAAAAACTACTTGGTGCCAAACCCCACTGTGAAGGCAAAGGAAAATTATAGGTTTTGGATGAGCCAAATTGATTATTCTCATCTTTGCATACTTTGTTTTTGGGGCAAGAAGTGAAGAAACTTAGAGGAGTGGAAGTTGTGTAGATGTTTTCCTCTTTGTCCTTCACAATTTGTGAGAATTGGTTTTTCCTTGAAGCATAGAGATTACTTGGTCCACCAAGAAGTTTTGCATGGCAATTATCAGAAGCAGGTTTTGTATGGTATGTGGAAAGATCAACCATGAAGGAGCCATCATTTTCTGTAGTTGCCACAGCCAGGTTTTTCATACCTTCACACTTCACAGAGACCTTAATCCCTGAAACCATGGAAAATAGTTATCTAATATAATATTCATAATTAGTTTAATCTGAAATAAAGTAAATAAAATAATTAAATGAGAATCGAAACAAACCTGAGAAATCATAGTCCTGAGTGCAATCTGTGCAAGTGACCTTGCCCTTTACAATTTGGCATGCAGAAGGGTCAATTCTAGCAAGAGTTAATACAAAAAATAGTGCTGTGATAACATGAAAAGGCTTCATATTGAACCAAGTGAAAGCAAGAAATAACAATATAGCTGAATGATATGAAAGTTAGAATTTTGAAGAGAAGATTGGTAGTACTGAGTTATATATATTGACAGCTTGAGACATATTGATATTAATTGTAGGGGTCCTAAAGTTTGCTAGAGCTGTTATTAGTAGTTGGTATCCACAACTGTACACTTATGTTTGCATATGTATATGTATGTAGAGTTTATCTGCATGTGACTTGGAGGTACCTAATTTTTTTTTGGGTACAATGGAGGTACCTAATCTGCATTCTGCAATACTTCAACATGCACAACACAACTAAAATTATAATAATTATATCAATTATATCAACAAGCAATGGGGCTTATAGTTAAAAAAAAAGTGTTTCTTTATTGCTGGAACGAATAAAAGGTGTTATTAAGAAAAAACAAAAATAGGAATATCCGTGAGTATTGTACAGAAAGTGGTAATTCAGGTTATGGTTGCATGTATGTAATAATATTTAGAAGAAAAATGTGACAGGAAAAAATTAAATAACTTAGGACACTAATAAATGCACCGATAGATCTTGTTTCATTTAATAAGTAGGAGAAAATTGCTTTCATACAGGGCTGGTCTTTATAAAAAGAATTAATGCGTAAGAGGCGTTAAGAAAGAATTTATGTGTTAAATCTAAGTGTGCAGCTCAAACTTCTTAGAGTGATTTCTCGAGGAATCTAAATTTAAGATGTAACTTGGCAAACTTTGGTTAAAATTTTCATTTATTTCTTGCCGAATAATAAAGTAGCAATGTCACTTTCTATGAGATCTAGTGGTGGAGGATTAGGATAAAGCTAATACTGTATTGTTATTTTCTGGTATCAGATTAAAATTTGTTTAATCTATTATTAATCTATTATTAATATATAAACGTAAAAGTATCTGGAAATTCCACTTAAAGCCTTTTGATAAATATACTAAAACTTTTCTTATTCCATGGATAGAAATGACTTTTTGCAAAATAACTCAATATTATTGATTTGACATTTATTACTGTTGATGTATCGCTCCCTTAATTTTTGTTGGTATTTTATATTTATTTTTATTTGTTGTTATTAAGTTATTTATTTACACAAATTACAAAATACTAATAGCTACTATTAAATGCATAGAGTTATTCCATAATTTGGAATGATGAGTTTTACGTTTTTGAAAATCCAAGCCCTCCACTAAAGAAAAATACAATTACTCCTGCCCTTCCATATTTCTATACAGATTGTTGGGTTATATATTTACTGAATCAATGGAATTCACTCTTCAATTTATCTTTTTCAGGTTTTCAAATTCTTCTCCATATCTGTTTTGCTGAAAGTATGATTTTAATTTGCATTTTTGTTTTTGTGTCTTTTTATTTCGATTTTAATTTGCCAAATCAAGTGAAATCTGTTTTGTACTTGCAACCTTTTAATCACTGGCATGCCCAATCGATTCTGTGAAAGACATCAATGAGTCGAAGGATTTGTGGAAGACAGCAGTTAGGTGTAAGCATATATGGCCTGCAACAAGTTTATTTGTGTAATTTTTTTTGATGGGTAGTTCATTGTACTGAAACATTGCTTCATGGTACTAAGTTTGATTTTAGCATAGATATGGGAACTCCTTTTAACTTGGGAAGGTGATTGGGACAAGGTGATTGATTTCATTGGAACAATGAAATTTTAATGGTTTTAGCTGAATTTTAATAGAACATCTCAAATGTTGAAGCCTAAAATGTAGGCTGGAGTACAAACGTAAAGTATTTCCAGATTATTGAGGTGAGAAGACTACTATGAATAGGAAAATTATTAGAAATTGGAGTTTGTCCACAATCTACTATTTCATATTTCTTCTATTGTCCACAATCTGCTGTTTCACATTTCTTCTATTAGGGACAAAAATTTTCTATTTTCCACAATCAGCAGTTTCATTTCTTTTATGGAAATTGTGATTTGTTCATAAAAATGTTTGAGTGAATGTTATGTTTCGTAGCAATGTATATATTATGATTATTTTTTTTAGAATATTTGGTTGTTGATTATTGTCTTAATAACATTTTGAGGTTTATGAAATTATAATTTCTTGATTTTTTTTGCATTTAGTTGTTGATTAGAAGTAAGATCCATTCTCAAACACTATCGAATCTATCAAATCAATTAATGTAATGATGAGTGGAAGAGGGTTTGGATTACCACCACCACCAAACTCAAACAAACTCAAACTTAAAGTGGCTATCTTACTGCGTCTATTCCTATTCTCTTAGTGTAGCCAATAAAGACTAATAAATTTAGTTGATCTATTTTATTCTATTTTATTTATTCTTTATAATCAAATATCATAAGAGTCATTCTGAATTGTGGTAGTAATAAATACATAAAATAAAAATTATTAAATATATTTATAATTGCTATTAATTTAAAAATATATATTTTACCTAAATAGTAGTATCATAATATAACTTTTATTTTGAGACAAATAAGTAGTATAATAATATAATTTTGTCGTGTTATTTGAATGAATTTAAACTTTACAAATATAGTACTCTTTTGTTTTTTAATGTACTTCTAAGGACATTTCGATTTTAAAGTACTTCTAAGGGCATTTCGATTTTAAAGTACTTCTAAGGGCATTTCATCTGAAAGTGCTTTTAGATTTTTGGGTATTCTTTTATTAATTACAAATATTTTTAGTAATTTATATTTGTGTTATTTATTTAAATATTTTGTTTTAATTTTATTAATAGTTATAATTTACTAAAAAAAATTAAAAACATATTAATTAATTCTCTATGAAATGGTATATTGAAAGATTTGCATACAAATAAATAGATTCTCTAAGAATATAGAAAATCAGTTTGACTATAAAATTTTAATTATTGTAATTTATGGAATGGAACGATATCACGTCTAATACGTCCCATACATATTTTTTGTATGGGTAATGCTAACGAGTGCCCCAGGGGCACTGATTAAGAAATTAAAAAGGCAAGTGGAACATTGTTTAATAAAGCAAAAATATATGTTTTTATCCAAAATATATGTATTAAATGCATTGAAAATATAAATAATTAACTTTTTTAAAGAAGATTAGGTGTATTCAATGCATTGAATATAGAATATTTTCTTAATTTGGAATGCTTAATCAGTGCCCCTGGGGCACTCGTTAGCATGACCCTTTTTGTATTTAATATTTGAATGTTTTCAATTATTGTGTTTACAAATTCAAATCTTACGATTAAATAATACATTAATTAATTTTAAAATATCTGAATTATTGGGTTTAATCATAAAAAATGTTATTTAATATTTGAATGTTTCTAAGTGTGTTTACTAAATAAATATTACAATTAAGTAATACGTTAATTTAATTTTAAAATCTTAAAATCTTAAAATTATTGGGTTTAATTGTAAAAAATGTTGATAGTAAATTTTAAAATTTATTTTTTAAATTGGAAAATATATGAAACATTTAATTAGAAAGAGTATTACCGAACAAAAAATATTGCAAAACCTCAATCATGATTAATTTTATTATTTATAACAAATAGTGAAAAATGTCACTTCAAATTTGTTAATATAACACTAATTTTAAGGTAAGAATATAAATCTATAAATAAAATAACATAAATAAAATTTCAATAGATGACTCAATTATAACTTTTTCAATTTCAAATCTAAAAATTAAACCTAGAGAATTTTTAAAATAATGGAGTTTTAATATCTAATCTGACAATTATAATTATATATTACTCTATCTAATTAAAGAGTTTTAATATCTAATATTGACAATTATAATTATATATTACTCTTTATAATTAAAGAGTTTTAATAATATAATTGTTTTTAATAATAAAATTGCAACTTATATATTGTGTCTCTTTTTTAAAAAATTGTATTAAATCATTATTATTGAATTGAAAACTAAATCATATTATGATAATTTCATACGTTATTTTTTATGCAAATCAATCAGTTTATGATGTTTGTACATAAACTTTATTACTAAAATAAATATTCCAGTTATTTACTAAATTTATATTTTAGTTTTTATTTTTAAAATTTAGTAATACATTAACTATAGTTAAAACTACTATTAAAATATAATAAATTATATTAAAATTTCAATTTATCAATAAAGATTAGTGTTTTTTTATGATAAAACGGTATCATTTATACTAAAAAAATGTTATAAATGTTCGTATATGATAAAAGAATATGAGACAATCATGATAGAAACATGCATACATTTTTTATGAAAAATATAAATTTATCATTCTTTTTACATTTCTACAATTATATATTATCATTTTATTTAATTAGTACATATAATATAAATTTTTATCACCACATCAAAAGTAAATTTACCTCTTTATAAAAACGTATAAAATAAAATACATTAATTATAATAATTTTAATTATTATAATAATATACATTAATACTTGAAATTTTTAAACATTTGACGAGAGCTGCCATACATTTTAGGTTTGAAAAAATGAGATAATATCTCAAATAGGTTTAATAAATTTTATTCTCTAACTATGTTTAATTTTTTAATTAAGATTATATTTTTTTTAAACTTATAAAATTATATTTTTATATTATAATAATATACATTAAATGTAGAAACTTTTAAGCATTTGACGGGAGCTGTCATACATTTTAGGTTTGGGAAAATGAGCTAATATCTCAAATAGGTTTAATAAATTTTTAGAATTAACTCATTTGGATTCAACTGGGGTTTGAATTGACGGGTAGATGTGAACGTATCTATGAGATGTGAGCTATTGACTGATCATTTTAATGTCTATCTTTTAACTATTTCTTTTACTACTGTTTTATAAAATTGAAGCAGGCCACATGTCAGAAAAGAAGGGTACTTGCAAAATTTTGAAGTGTAAACAATAATTTAGTTTTTCAATTTAAAATATTTTTACTGTAAAAATCTTTTCAAATTAACTTCATTATTGTAATCATGATAAAAATATTTTAAATGGTAGTCATGCAAATTTAATAATAAATGATAATAATAAAAAATAATGATAAAAGATAAAAATGTATTAATATAGTCAATTTTATAAACTCAATAAGCTACAATTGATTTTATAAACGTGAATAAGTTACAAATAATTTTATGAAAGTAATAAATTTAACTATTTATACAATTATTTGTATAAATGAGAATAAAAAGCAATGAAATTTTCATAATTTTTTATTTTAGAATTAATTTGACAAAGCATTTTAAATTTGAGATTCTTATATTTATTACACTATCCAATGAAAATTACTTAATAAGATTATTTAATTTATATGGGAATAAATATATATTATTTACCATAAGTTTTATATTTTTATTTTTTTTATAATTGTATATATTTAGATCTAATTTTTCTATTAACATATTCATATTTTCATTATTTGTTTAATTTTTAAATATTTTTTGCTCTTGAATATTTTGACGGGTACTGTCATACATTTTAGATTTGTAAAATTTGTAAATTTGAAATTTTACAGGGAGCTGTGATATAATTTAGGTTTCTAAAAATGGAATAATATCTAAAATAGATTTAATAAATTTTTAGAACTAACTCATTTGGATTCAACTAGGGTTTGTTAACTCATCTGAATTCACGGTTAGATGTCAACGTATCTATGAGATACAAGTTATTGCATAAAATATGTTTGATATATATAAAGGAATTTTACAAGTCAAAATTAGATATATGTAATGTGAAATTCCAACCAGACCCGTGCGACAGCACGAGTTTCCTACTAGTAATAGCAATAAAATATGAGTAAGTAATTAGTTCATATTAGGTGTCTAAGTTTAATATTATTTCTAATAAATTACTGTAAAAGATTAATTTAATAATTATTAATTTTTTTAATATTTTAATATTTGACCTTACGATTACGACCAAGGAAGATTAATTTCACTATTTATTTACAGAAATCTTTTTAGACCATAGCAAAATTTTGTATAGATATGATCTAATACAGAAATTATTTATACTTATCGAAATTCGAATCTAAACATTGAGAGAAGTTCATTCACTTAATCTCATTAAGTCCAACACACTATTTTATATTATATTGATGATTAAGTATACTAAATTTTAAATAATATAAATACTTGTTATTACATGTTTTAAGATTAGATATAGATTTTAAATAACATATTATTTATTACACGTTAAGACTAGATAATATAGTTTTGATTTATATAAATTTTATAGACTTAGTTTATTGAAAAGAAAATTAATTTTCAATGTTGAATTAGTTGAATTCATTGTTCACTATATATATATATATATATATATATATATATATATATATATATATATATATATATATATATATATATATATATATATATATATATATATATATATATATATATATATATATATATATATATATATATATATATATATATATATATTGATAATGTAAATGTGTTAAACTATGAGTGTCAGCATATCTGGTTCATAAAATTAAAATATTATTTTCTTACTATATAATTTTTCGTTTATAATTATTTTAACTTATTTAATAATAAATATTAATTTTGTAATAAATTTTTTCTATACAATATTAATTATATTTTGTAACTCATAGAATTATCACAAAATTTACAATTAGGGACGAAAATAGTTGTGTTGAAAGAAACAAAGAATAAATGCTGCATTACAATTGGAATGTTTTATTATAGTCTAGGGTCAAGGGGGGAGGGACTCTATTTTCCATCAAAAATACTACCAGGATGGGGCTACTTTCTATGAATATTAATGAACCGTAAGTAGTAGGCCATATGTCATTATCTTCTTATTAGTTTTCTAACTTTCGGTCATATGGGATCCTAGATCAGTCAACACCAACGGACCAATATGTTGTCTATCTTTTTTCACTCATACTACTCTGTTTTGGAGAAATCAAGTTCTTGGTTATGTTGATCAGATGGAAACCTCTTTGATGGGTTCAATAATAGTGGTGGAGGCTTGAAACTCACTCTTTCTCAGAATCATGAGTTCGAATTTTACTAGGTTTTAAACGGGACTCCTGCTAATAGATAGTGGAATTAGTTTTCTTGAATTAATCGGTCGCAAGTCAAATATTAAAATTTTAAAAAATGAGTAATACTATTTATTACGAAAGAATTTGAACAAAAAACAGAAGAATATATATATATATGTGTCATTAATTTAATGAATAATTTTAATTTATTATAAAAAGTTGAAGTATATTAGGGAAGTAAGAAGCTACCATATTAAGAGACGGTAGACTTTTTCCTCCGCATTGCAGAGCATCCATCACAAGAATGTCATGTCAAACTTTCATCCAACGGTTGGCCGCATCCTATGTGCATTATCAACCATCTTCTCTAAAAAGGAAAACGCACAACTCTTTAAGTATTCCAATCATTTCTGTTCATTTTCTATTTTTGTCTTCTTACTAACTTAAACATTTGAGTTCTACCTTACCAGTCAGATTCCTCTCCACTACATCAAAAATAGCAAACTACCGTAAGAGAATGTAAATACATTCCTTCTGATCATCATCTAGTTCTAGAGCAGCCAAGTATCATGCATAATATAAATGAACATATTAGCAAATTAAGGAGTAGGTTTTAAATTCTCAAAAGCATCACGCATTTTGAATTTCCTAATAAAAAACACTTGTCATTGACAATATCAATCGAACTCACTCTAATGCTTATATTCCTAGTTAAGTAGCTTCTCTTAGATTTTGTGCGTGTTATACATGCAAGAGGATGAAGGTGTTCAAAGTTGTCAATGGCAGAAGATCATAAATCCAATATATGAAGATTTTGTTGTGGCCTATGGCGGCACATCCTTAACAAATTAATAAATAAATTCAAATATCTCATAATTCATATATGATGAAACTCGATGGGGGGAAATGAAGACAGAAAAACAACATAATACACTCGCAATACACTCGCCATACCAGAAGCCTAAACCCAACCATCTTTCTCCTTCATTTTTATTATCTAAATGCTTAAGAAGCTATCTTTTTAACAATCAGTTATCTTTTTAACAATCGACTAATTCGTCTTTGTGTTCAACAGTGAATTGTTTCTTGGGGTTCCTTATTCCTCATCGTCGTCACAATGTCATATAGATCAAATTTTAGGTCAATATCAAGTTTATTTGGTCCCATGATAGACATCAATTATATATGATAAAAAGTACAATGATAAACAACTCGTAAGGTTGTTAGAGAATTTAGAAAATTTCACTTTATTTAAGGATAGTTTGTAATTGATTTTCTCGCAAGAGATTGCAAATCTCTACTAAACTCTAGGTCGGGAAATTTTAGTTAGGAAATGTAATTTTTTATAAAATTAAATTGGGCTGTCTAAATTCAATTTTTAAATAAAAATTTTGAAGAATTTTTATGAAATGTTTTTTCGAAGCTAAATTGAGAAAATTTCAAATACTACATACAAATTATCTTAATACAATGTGAATCTCAAATTAATTTCTATAATTTTTTCAAATTTTGCAAAAATCAATCCCCTAATTTTGGAATTTCTCTATAGACCTCCCAACCTTCTAGTCCACCTCTGGTGAAAAACCCAAACTACCCCTGACTTCGGAAGTTCATTTCCGAAATGCAAGAAAAAGGCATTTTCGGAGATGCATCTCCGAAAGCGTCGTTTTTTTTGAAAAAATTGTCTTATTTCGGAAGTTCATTTCCGAAAACAGCATTTCGGAAGTTCACTTCCGAAATACTGCGCGTTCTGCAGATTTATTAAAACACTCCCCTCCCCCATTCATTTACCCTAACTCAAATAAAAAACAAGCAAAGGCGAAAATTTGTGCAAACAGAATTCCAAGGCTGCATCAAGGCTCCAATCACACTGCTAAACAACATTCAAAAGCCCTCAATCCTAACACTTTGTAAGTTTTGAAATTTTTAGATTCATTATTCAAATGCATGTTATTTAGGGTTTTAATTGCATAAATGATATATGGTTAGGTTGTTAGTAGTATTTAGGTTGTTTAGAAGCATTTTGATTTGGTTTGAAGTTTGGTTTAGGGGTCTGCCATGGAAGTTGCAGAAAACTCCATCGCAGGGGTGTTTCGGAAGTTCATTTCCGAAAACACCTCCATCCCAGTTTTCGGAAATGAACTTCCGAAATGTATCAGAAGTTCAAATTTTTTTGTTTTTTTATTTTGTCTCGCATATTAATCGATTTCAATTGTTTACAGGAACATGTCAGACAACCAACCAGCACGCATCAGACAGGGAAGGGAGACCAAGCCTGCGTCGGCTAGAGAGGGTAGGGAGTGTCCGTTTTAATTTGCAAGTACTTTATTTTTAACGCCTTTGTTTATTGTGCCTGTTTCTTTGAAGTTTGTGTGCATGCGTTCTGACTTCTTTGACGGCGTGTCGCTGGTTTCCAACGTCTTTGTTCTTTAATGACTTGTCTGTTTCCCAAGCGTTTTTTTCCCAAGCGTCTCATGGACCTTTCTTTCTTCATTTTTACGCAGGAATGGGTGGCGCTAAGGGAAGAAAGGGTTCTTCAAAGAAGGAGGTGAAAGAGGTGGAGGAGGTGAAGGAGAAGAAGAAGGTTTTGACTGGTTCTGCTTCTCGTCCCCTTGGGGTCCATTGCTCGGACGTGCAGGCTCAGTCTTCAGGCGTGATCAACGCTGATGGTTCTGAGACTGAGTGGGATGAGGATTGGTATAATTATCTTCATTCGGAGGAGTTCGCTCTTCGGGAAGAATAACGTGTTTTTGTTTTGTTTGATGTGTATTTTGTAACGCTCGTCGGGCAGAATAACGTGTCTTTGTTTTGTTTTGTTTTGATTTCGAATTGTATCTTTCGCACAGTGTTTTTGGATTGGATTTATCATCTTAGTATTTTCAGTTTATCTGTTGCTTATTTTTATTTGGCGTTTGCGTTTAATTAAAATGCGAGACAGTTTAAGAAACAACATAAAAAAAAACACAGTTTCTGCATAATTCGGAAATTCATTTCCGAATTCAACCCCCATGAGGTGTTTTCGGATGTTCATCTCCGAAGACACCCCCCATGAGGTGTTTTCGGAGATGCACTTCCGAATTGTGCAAATTTTTTTAAAAAAAAAGCGCTTCGGAAGTTCATTTCCGAAGCAGGGGTATTTTGAGATTTTCGCTGGGGGTGACCCCCATAGGGAGGTGGCTAAAGAAATTTTCCTCATTTTTCATTTTAGAAATTGGTCCGTACAAAATTTCATAAAAATAGCCCACAAAATTTAAGAATGTTTTACTCTATGCAAACAAAAAAACTTAAATATAAAGGGAATTGATTTGATGCATTTAAATTGTTTACAATTTTAATTTTAATAAAATTTAAAATTTCCTAGTCCTCACATACTAGGAAATGCATTTTTGAAGTCGTCCAGGATAATGCATTTTTAAATATAAGTTCCAAAGACAAGTATCTTTCCTCTCTCCCCAGGATAATGCATTTTTGAAGTCAGATTTCACTATTTATATTTATATGTGTCTGTTGTATCAACTGTCATGAACTTCGCTTGCTAATTCCAATTGATGCAGCAACAAAAGCCTTTTACCTCTCCTAACTCATTACTTAGAACTTCTCCAATACCATCAGGGCTTGGTTTCCCTATGATGGTCAATCCACATTCCGTTTCCAACTATTCGATGGTGGCGGAAACCATGCATCATTCAGACTTCTCTCTTTACCTACACTACAACTTCAAATTTCTTGAATATTTTTAAGTGATCATTTCACTACTAGGTTTCTATTTGTTTAAGTCATGAGTTAAGATCCTCTCCATTTCTCAAAAGAAATGGAGAATACCATTACTACTGTTTTCATTAGATACAAGTTAAATTACATAGATTACATGTCACACATTTCAAATATATATATATATATATATATATATATATATATATATATATATATATATATATATATATATATATATATATATATTTATATTTATACACCAGTACTTTAGTAACTGTGTTCTCAATTTTTTTTTAGAAACGGAGAGGATCTCAACTCGGTTTTAAGGTTTTAAGGTATAATAACATTTAAAGGCACACAAATCAAAATGAAAGCAATTGCATTACAGCATGCTGCATGTAAGTGTGTAACCACTATTTTTGGCTTTGCTGCCCATAGGTACATAGATTAGTAGCAGAAGAAAAACCAAAAGTCTTACATTTTCAAACATAAGTCTAAGAATAATCTCTGAATCCTTCACAAATGTATTACACTTCCGCCATCTCTGTTGTGCACGGTACTTCATTTGCGTGCTGTATGAAAGTGTATAAATCATCCTAAAGATAACATAAAAATTAAAAGTCTAGGAATAATTTCTGAATCTTTCACTAAGCCATTAAATTTTATTCTGGCATCTCTGCTGTGCATGATCCTTCATCTGTATGCTGTATGAAAGTGTGTAAATCATCCTAAAGATAACAGAGTCGGAGAAAAGCCTTCCAAATTTTAAAACAAAGATCAAACAGATATAAGAAAGACTGTTGGAAAAACGGACTCCTAAACGAAGTGTTTAGGTTTTTCATTTTTCAATTTAAATGAGTGTCTCATTGAAACTTAAAAGTGTGGAGTATCAACATCATGTGTCTTTTAAACAGGAGTAATGTGGCTGCATGGTAAGAAAAGAAGCTAACCATCAAACTTTACTTATCTTCTAAGTTCCAATTTCTATCCTTTGTCATTCCTAACATGCTCATAAGAACACCCAAAACCAGAGGCTTAGTTCTGTAACCATTGACTATCCTATAGGAATAACTTACACAATCAGAACAACATCACCGGCTCCATGTCGGTAAGATTTTAGACACCAATTTTCTTTTCATCATCTACAACATACTCATCATGATTTCTAAATCAACTATCAACAAAATCATAAAAAGAAAAATATGTCCTACCAAACTAATCCAAAAATAGTAAGAAACTAGACTACATGTAACTTACAATCATATCAATCACCACATAGTTTCAACAAAAATTTCCAAAAAAAATTTCTATGGAAACAGAAACAAACTACTTCAACACGTCGCAAAAATCATCGTTAGAGTTGTATAATTCAAATAAATTACCCAAAATTCACAACAATATCTTCCAACAGAACACATTAATCATAAGAGAATTATATACTTTTGTTGATTAAAGAAATAATAAAATTGAAATACTTTGCTTCTATTATTGACCAGGTCTTCAATTTCATCTTTATTCATTAGGGTTTTTATTCATATGCAATTTCTCAGCCAAAACTCATAGGCGGAGATTCAAAAACTAAGAAAATATGTCAAAATATAAAGAATCAAAAAGAAAAAAAGAAAAAATCGAAAAACAAAATTCAAAACTCATTGTTTTTCAATCAATGAAACCTGTTTGGCTCAAAACGGCATTCCGAACTTTACGCAAATCTCTTCCCTTTAGGGTTCTTCCAACTCCTTCAAACAACGAACACGAATGCATCCGTGAAAAATCCAATTGCTTCGCAAGAAACTCATGCGGAGGCATCTTGTTCTTGAAATCTTCCTCCTCAGCCAACTCTCGTGCTTCTTCCTCTTCGAATTTCCTTGCTAGCTCCGCCATCTCCAGCGACATAATCGGAATATTAATCGGCGCGGAATGGTAGAATTTAGTCGCGGCGAGGGACGGAAACGGCCGAGTTCGGTCTGTCGCTGATTGCTGGACGAGAATCGGTTGCGTTGCGTAAGAGGAAGATAAATCGGAGGAAACGGAAGAGAAGATTGAAACAGAGTCGAGATCGAGAAAATCCGTAGCGTCTACCGCATCGGGAGAGTCTTGGTTTTCCGGCGAGACGGCGTGGATTTCAGATGAATCGGGAGGGCCTAAGGGAGAAGGATTTTCGTGATGGTAGTTGTATTCGTCGTGACCGAAAACGACGTCGTCTTCGCTGAATTCGAAGGGTGTGGAGTTATCGAGTGGCGGCGCGTGGTTTGTGATGCCGAGAAAACGCTCGGCCCTCGAGGTGAGGAATTTGGGTGATCGGAATCGGGTCGGGTTGCGTGAGTACATGTCAGTTAGTTACCGGTTCTGGGAATTTTTTTTTTTTTTTTGGTTTCTTTATTCGTGTGAGAAAGTGAGGAAGGTTTACGGTGTAAAAATGATGAGGTAAATGATTTTTATTGGGAAAGATGAGTAAGTAACAGTGATGATTATACTTTCTTTGATTTCGTTTCAACTTTCTTTGAACGTGGCAACGAAGCAATAAATCAAGGATATCCACCAAAATAAAAAAGAGGTAGATAAACATGTTCGAATTTTAATTTTTTTTACGTAAGAAAAAGAAATTAAAAAGCAAAAAGTTTTAAAACTTTAAGTAATTATGTCATAATAATTTACAATTTTAATATTCTCTTGGGTCACAATTACACAATTATAAGGTAAAATAATTATTTTCACATCAATTAAAAAAATTAATCAAGTGTAATTAATTTTTTTGATTTTATATAGAATTTAAATAAAATTTATTATCCTTACCAATATTTAATGCTTTTGAATTAAATCAATGGTATAATAATAGTAATACAAGTATTAATTAGTATAAAAACTAATGACATTTGCTTATAATTGTGACTAAGATTTAATGTAATTTTTTGTTTATAAGAGTACTTGGAGGGAGTATTGTACAGAGACAAAACACATGTTAAACCATCGAATTGTGAATCTGACCATCATAAGACACTTGTTAGTTGTATTATATTTGTTAATTTATTACCATTAATATTTAGAACTCAGTATTGTTGTCAATACTAAAATATTGCAAACATCTCTTAGAAGAGCCAACGAAAAAAGAGGAATCTTAGTTACCAAATGCTCCTTCTGATATGAGATAAGAGTCAATGAAACTCACTTTTGATAAAATATTCACCATTAAGATTTTTACTCCACAATAAACAATATACAACAGAAGTAACAAAAGTTGATTATAATCTTTGATTAATTGAAGTAATAACTTTATGGGGAAGCAACATATTTAGGTCTTCAATGATATTTTTTCCCATCAACCCCATAAGTGACAGCGAGATATTTTGGATATTAAAAAATATGTTTTGAGAGTCATGGTTAAAATCAAACATTGGTATCTCCATCTTTTATATTAGAAATAAAACCATCTTTCAACACATCAAGAGTCTTGAGAATTTCCGTGTTGACGGGCCATCTTTGACATATTGCTTTCTAAGATATATTAATCTTCCAAAAGTGAGACCCAAAGTTTCTTGTCTGATTGCGCTTAACTCCAGCAAGTTTTCCCAACAAAGTAATGTTCTCAAATCGAGTTAAACGAGTCTCTATACCACCTTTATTTTTATGATTAATAACATTTTCCCAACGAACAATATCCATGGATCAATTTGTCTTACCATGGCAAACAAAATTCCTTACAATTTTATCGAAAGTCTCACAAACATATTGATGAAATCAACAAACTTGCATATTATATATAGGTAAAGAAATAAGAATGGCCCGAGTAAGAGTAACATTCCTTAGCTTGTTCAAGAGTCCACCTTTTCAAGAAACAGGTTGAAAGCTACCTTATCATAGATTTTCAAGAAATCCATTTCCTTATTGGATTGTATTTCATTTTGAAACCCTACTTATTTTGCAAACCGATAAGTAAATATAATATTGTGAGCTACTCAAGATCATCTATAGTGGCTCGATTAATACCTTTAGAGGCATAAGCTCTTGATTTATTTAGACTCACTTTATTACCTGAAAAGAAGAAAGAATGTTAAAAAAGTTAGCAATGGTTTGTGCTTGAAAATATTTTGTCTTCATAAACACTAACACATCATCTGCAAAGAACAAGTAGGATATTTTGAGACCATTAGGAGTGATATGTAGGGGTTTTTCATTAAACTTCCTAAACTTCTTTATAAATCAAATCACTAAACGTTTTCATGAAAAAAGTGAAAAAAATAAGGAGATGAGAAAGTTTAAGGTGTTCAATTCTTTTTCCATTCTACCGCAACGATACATAAGTCGAGGAGATACTACTCATGATCAAAGAGATTACCACAAAAATCAAATTAATGGAGGGTGTCACGAAGAAAATCCTAATTCACTTTATGATAAGCTTTCCCAAGATCAAACTTATAAATAACATTATATTGTTTCTTCTAAGACTTATGCATATGGTCAATGTATTATTGGAGAATAATATCATTATCAATCGTACATGTATCTCGAATGAAGCTACTATGTAAAGGGATGATAATCTCACTTATATGGATAAGGCGGCTAACCAAAAATTTTAAGAGCAATTTATAAGTCATATTACACAAGTTAATAGGTCATATTACACAAGTTAATAGGTTGAAATTCCTTGAACGTTTGTGACTTATAACTTTTATAAATTAGAATCATAAGAGACTTATCCCATAAGGATCCATGTAACCTTTGTCAAAAGTAGATCACGCAAAATTTCAAATATCATTTCAAATATCTTCCTATAATATTTTAAAGAAAGTAAGTTGGAACCCATTCAGACCAAGGGCTTTATAGAATTTCATGATCATAAGAGCTTGATAGACTTCTTGATATATAATTGTATTCTCTTGATCAAATTTAAATAGGAAGTGGTAGATGTTATAATTTTTCGGTAATTCAAGTAGGTGTAACCGGTTAACACGGGTATGTTACCGATTATAGACATCATAAAGAGTCAAATAAGCTGCAGAAAAGTGCTTTTGAGGTTGGTGTAACCGGTAACACAAACGCAGTAACCAATTGCAACTAATAGTTATTTTCTGTTTTGTAAAAGTTATAACCGATTACAAGTTTATGTTAACCGATTACATCCTCGAGTTTTTGACTTTTCTAACTTTTGACTTGATGCTTTTGTATCCCAACATTTGTATAAATACTCTAGTGATATGTTTGTAATGGAGAATGAATAAAATCATAATTGATCACCCTTAATTATATCTCTTTGGAACTCTCTTCTCTCTCACTTTTCTCTTTCTCCACATACTCAAACCCTCCATTAATTACCAATTATGTGATTGTATATTCCAACATTTGACATCAAGAGTGTGATTTTGATCCACAAACACCTAGTGTGCAATATGAATTATGTCTCTAATGATAGTCCTTTCATTAAATGCAAGCAAATGAAGGTGTTGTTTGGCTACCAAAATGTTCTTGAAGTGATCAAGAATGAGGTGATCAATTAAGAAGAGGAAGAAGAAGAGGAGGACCCATAAAAACTATAAGAGAAGTTATTAAGAAAGATCTCGAGATTAATGATTTGGATAGAAATCTGGTCCTTTATAGAAAATTATGGCAAAAGTTGATCCATATAGACGATCCCACCTAAGAAAATAAAACTTAGTTGTTGACTTGTTGAAAAATCAGCTAAGATTATCCAAAACGAAAAAAAGGTCTTCATATTGCATCTATCCGAAGTTATCACGTACGTGATATTCAAAACAAGAATTTCAAAAACTTTTCTAATGAAAAAGGATTTGAGCATACTTTTTATGCTCCAAATACTTGATAACAAAATAGAATATTTGAAAGAAAAAATATATCTCTTAAAAGAGTTAGTGCAAACTTTGTTTACTTGCTCTGTTTTACTGAAAACTGTTGCATTATTGGAAATCCATAACATAAAACGTATTTATTATTGCAAGTGATTACACTAACAGAAATAGTTATATCAACCCTTTCACATCTCTCACAACCTTTTCTAAAACAATCACTGAATTATTAAAATAATAACAAGAATAAACATTTAAATAATGGAAATAATAGGCAGCTTGATTTCCCATTTATTGGAATCCTTACGAAGCAAGTCCTTTCTTCAAAGATTGAATGGTTGCAACATTAGTTTTGAAAGCCAAAGCCAAGACATTATCATCAATGGTAGTGTTAAACAATGTGTTAGGAATTGAAACAGTTCCAGCATTAGCACTGCCAAAAGCAGAAAAAGCCAAAGCAGGTTTTTGAGTATCAGAATTGAATTGAAAATGCACAAGTCCCTTAGGAAACACAAACATATCACCAGTTTGTAGCGTCTGAGTGAATAGCTTATTGGTTGTGTCCACAAATCCAACTTGAAGGGAACCTGCCGCGAGGAAAAGTAGTTCTGCCGAACGAGGATGTGTGTGTGGCGGATTGATTTTTCCAGCCGGGAATACTAGAGCAGCATATGATACACTTTGTCCATCAAGAGCTGGAAATTCAGCTTTGCTTGCTTTCAATACTTTGAAAGCTGAGGGTGGTGGGTTTGGTGGAAGAAGGGCGCGGAAACCGGTGAATGTGAAGAAGGTAGCATCAACTTTGGTTCCAATTGGGGCAATGAAGTCAGTGAGGATGTCTGGATCACCAGCTGATGTTATTTGCATTATGGTGAATGCAGATATGATCAGTGTAAGGAGTTTTGAGGTTGTGGAAGACATGGTTTTATGATTAGATGGAATGTTTCAAAGTATGAAATTGTATCAACTGTTGAAGGATTTGTGTTTTTTGAAACTGAGGAATGTTGCATATATAGTGGTTTCTATTTGTATGCTGGCAATTTGTGTTGTAACATGTATGGAGATTTCAAGGTATTGTTGTCTGCAGCTGTTTTCTTGTGACTTTTTTAATTGTTGCAGGCACCAAAAACAAGGATAGGAATGTGCCTTGTAAACACCATATCCAGCTTCACAATTAATTAAGTTATATATGAAACCTTATAATTAGTAAATCCTTTTCCTACAAGAAGATATGTAGTAGCAAAGAAAAAACTCATCATAGCTATTTCAATCTACAATTTCTCATTCCACCCACGAGTCTCTTACGCACCACCGAATTGACTAAAATATCCTCGTACTTTCGTAGATTTTTCAATTAATTGGGAAAATCAAAATGTTTCGTAGATACGCGTAACACTCTCTTTTTAAACCATTCCGTAGATGTAGGTACATGAAGGGTTTGAAAAGAGAGTGTTTCATAGATGTATTTACGGAACATTCGGAGTTAACGCTACCGTAAATGCATCTACGGAAAAAAAAAAACTAAATTTTTCAAAAAAAATAGGATGTTTTCAGAAATGCATCTACGAAAAGAAACATAAATAGAATTTCGCGCAGTGTGTAAGAGATCTATGAAATATTGTCTTTCAATCATATTGCATATACTTTATTGTAAGATTAGACTAGGTGATTGAAATAAAAAATTAAATTTTTTTGTAAGTAATTCAAATGTTTTAATTAAATTTTTTAAATAAAAAAAATTGTTTGGATAAAGTACTGGAATTCTTTATTGTTATAATTTTTGGAAATTTTTGGTTATCTTTATTAATGGGCAAATTTAAAAGGCCTAATTTACACAATTTTCATGAAGATTAATTTTTTATATTTAAAAAAAAAATGAGAATTAACTTGTAAAATTTAAAATATTAATAAGAATTAAATTGTTTTTCATGTTGTATAGAATGCATGTTATATAGAGTAAGAGAGTTATTTTAAATTTTAAATTTTTTAGAATTCATTTGAAATTTCATAACTTTAGCATTGAAAATATTTCATATGACTTTTTAGAATTCATTTGAAATTTCATAACTTTAGAATTCTTTAGAGATTTATTGACAGTGACTTTTTTTTTTATAATTTAGATATTCTTTGTGTGCAGTTCTTTAATGAACTACAATAGATGGAAAAATTCTTCCTCCAAATATTTAACATTATTGCATGTAAAATGTTGAATTTAAACCATATATAATTGATGACTCTTCTTCATGGTGCTGAATTCAAACTATAATGAACTACAAAACCCTCCCTCACAATGCTGAGTTTGAATTACAATAGACGACAAAAAAAATTCTTAAAATATTTAACATTATTACGTGAACATGATTGAATTCAAACTCAAAATCTCTTATCTCATATTCAAGAATACTTTAAAGAAAGGCAAAATTATACATGGCAGAAGTTGATTCTTTAAATTTTGGATACTTTAGTTGATAAAGAAAGGCAGAAATTATAAATGGGTATATACTGAATTGAACCATTTAAAATAGTCATATACTTAACAGGACCTTATGTTTAAGTGTGAAAAGAATTGAAGTTATTCTTTTGGGCAGTGTGTTCTAAAATCTAATAAACTGAGTTTTGTAAATTTTTTTTTTTTTTAAGCAAGGGATATATTGAAGGGAGAAGTAGGGGTTCTCCAACCCGAATACAAAATCGACCCAAAACTGACAAAAAATAATATTACAACCAATTACAATTACGACAAAGAAGACTATGGGTCTTTGAAAAAGTCATAAAAACAACAATTGGAATAGATAATATTGCCAAAAGAAGCCCACCTCCAAGCCAAAAACTTGATGCTCCAAACCATATTATTTATTTTCCACACTTCATTCCTAAAACAAAAAGCATTCCTAATCAACCATATGATCCAAGTTGTGGCTAACCAAAACACCCCCAATTTGCCGCTTTTAATCTTTTTACCACGGCTCAACGAATGTCATTCCACAAAAAACGGGATACATTCTTCCTCCGACCAACCCGAAAAGCCCACCCACGAAGCAATTTCTTTCCACACCAACTTAGTCACAAAACATTTAGAAAACAAATGATCCGCCTCTTCGACATGAGAATTCCAAAAAACACACATTAAATTGTCATGATTTAGATTAATACCTCTATACACCAATAAATCTTTAGTTGGTAACCTATTCAAAAAAAGCCTCCAACCAAATGCCTTTATCTTAAAGAGAACATCCGCTTTCCAAATCAAATTGAAAGCCTCTTCACACTTAACCGGAGGACCGTAAGGAATACGCCTAGAAGCATAAAAACAATAACAAGAGGAAACCGTATATCCGCTATTCAAGTCCAACAACCATTCCACCTCATCCTTCGAATCATTCAAGCTACCGAAATTATCCAAAAGATCCTTCAACACCGAAAGGGAATATAAAAAAACCGCATCCCTACCAACAACCGAAATGCCAAGATCTCCCCACTTCCAAATCCCATCAATCCACCCTCCCATAACCGCAACCGACACCTTTTTTAAAGAAGAAGCCAAAAAAAGTTCCGGAAAAACTTAATTTGTAAGTGTATTAAAGCTTTGAACTAATTATTACGCTTTTATCTATCAACTCCTAACCAAAAAGACAAAACATAAATCAGATAAAACCGAAGCCAGAGAACCCCACAAAATAAAAATAAACTTGAAAATCACAAAGACCACCCGGTGTAATAATTTATTTACATTTATCTCTTTTTTCGTAGCATATAAACAAAATGGTTACTTAAATGTGAAAAATATTTTTAATATATTTTAGAGATCTGATTACAATACTTGTTTATTTTTCTTAGGCAATCGAAAGCATAGAGAGTAAAGACGGTTGAAGAGTTAAAATTGTGAGTTTGTTAGACTACTAAAACAAGGAAAGATGGTTAAAAGCAAGTGGGTGTAAGTGGCAATATCAAATTTCAAGCGTTGCTTGAATTTGATCAAGTTTACGGAATGTTGATTTAATTCAAAAAGAGAAACACGATGGTTGCTTGGTAAAGTGACATCACCACAGTTTAAAGTCATAGAGGGGAATCATAGAAATATGTCTTAAAACATCAAGTGATAAAGAGAAAGAAAATATATTTCGAGACTAAAGAAATTAGAAAGTCAAAAAGCAATAGAGCAGTAGACAGAAAACATTGAGACCGTGGGGGCGGTTTGACCAATGGTGGTTGGCAGTGTCGTCAGGGAGCTGTGGTGATGGTGGTCTGGAAGTCGTTGGGTGTCTTAGAGACAAATCTCGTCCGTGTGTGACAGTGGTCCATCGAAGGTTCGGTCATCCTCTGAGGCAGTCCTATGAAGATTCAATTGCCCGCGACAAAGTTGACGGTGACACAGTAACCGACTGATGTCCGGTCAGGTATTGAGCTCTGACAAGTACAAGGTCGGGTCCTTCGAGAAACAAGTCTTATGGTGGTCTGGAGGTCGTTGGGTGTCCTAGAGACAAAGCCCATCCGTCTGTGACAGTGGTCCAGCAAAGGAACGGTCGTCTTCCACGACAATCCGACAAAGATTTAATCGTTCGCGACAAAGTTAACGGCGACACAGTGGCCGACTGATGTCTGGTCGGGTGTTGAGCTCTGACAGGTAGAAGGTCAGGTCCTTCGAGAAACAAGTATGATTCGAGCAATTTCCTTGTATCGAGCTTTGTCCTTTCACCTTAAAAGCCAGTTTTGAAGGGTTGAGTTAGGCCCAACCACATTTCTTAATATTAGAGTTTGACCTAACTCGTCTTACAAAACCCATTTGTGAGGTGAGACGGCATCACTATATATAAACTCATTCAATGTTATATCTCCAACCAGTGTGGTACTTGGGATTTTTCCAATACACCCCTCACGCCCAACAATTTTTTTGGGCTTGGTGCATGGATTTAAACGGTGGGCGGCGCAGGATCTGATCAATAGGATCTGCTAACATATTAGAGTTTGCCCTAATGCATCCTTACAAAACCGGCTTAAAAGGTGAGGGTGTCACTCTATATAAACTATTTCAATGCTCTATTTCCAACCAATGTGAGACTTGCGATTTTCTCAATATGGTATCAGAGTCTATCGATCGGACTATGGGTCACCCGCCATTAATATCCACGCATCAAGCTCAAAAGAGTGTTAGACATGGGGTGTATTGAGAAAATTACAAGTCCCACATTGGTTGGAGATAGAGCCTTAAGAAGATTTATGTAGAGTGACATCTCTTATCTTATAAACTGGTTTTAAAGGGTTAACTTAAGCCGAACCATTTTTCTTAACACTATTAGGATTATATATATATATATATATATATATATATATATATATATATATATATTAATCCTTCAATACTTAGTGAGAAAATTAGAGAGATAAATGTAGAAATTTCTTGGGTATGTTTAAGGAGATTGATAAACGCTTCTAAACAACTTGGCTTATGTGATTCATATACAAGGAGTTGAAGATATTGAGAGACATTTAGATTGAAAACAATTTTTTTTATCTTATCTAATTTACTATTTTCTTGTAACTCTTTTAATATTATTTGTAACAATTTTTTAAATTTATAGCGAATTGGATCATTATTCTCTCTTTTTTCGATAGATCGGTTTGATCTAAGTAAATAAACTTACAAGTTTCTTGTTCTTGATATTACATGATTTTTTTTTTTTAAATTTTGGAATCCGGTCTTGCCCGCCCGTTTAAAGCCAGAACAAAATTTTGCATGGACTGTTCCAACACAAAAATTGTTAGCACTTAACAAGATTTACATCCGAAACTCCGAAACTGTGAGAAGAGCACACCCTCAAAATTCAAACTTTTATCATTAGGCGAACCTTTAGGGGGGTTATTTATAAAATATCATTTATATTTACTTTCATAACAAAAAAAAAAAAAAAAACTATTTCAGCTTTGCAATAATTGCAACGTTGCACAAACAATTTGCATATAGATAAGAACACCATTTGTACGCACTAATGTCAAATACTATATCACCACATTATCAACAAATCATCTTAAACAATTTGCCAATGTAATTCTATTATAAACTTGCACATTATGATGCTTTATTATTTATGTGCATCATACTAGAATTACAATGATAGAAATAGTTATATCAACTATTTCACATCACACAACCTTTTTGAAAACAATAACTGAATCATAAAATATCTGGAAAAAAAAAAAAGAAGCAATCTAATATTGAAATTTTGCAATGTTCGACCAATTATCATATTCCTTAAGAAGTAAATCCTTTCTTCAAAGTTTGAATAGTTGCAACATCAGTCTTGAAAGCCAAAGCCAAGACATTATCATCAATGGTAGTGTTAAACAATGTGCTAGCAATTGAAACAGTTCCAGCATTAGCACTGCCAAAAGCAGAAAAAGCCAAAGCAGGTTTTTGAGTATCAGAGTTGAATTGAAAATGCACAAGTCCCTTTGGAAACACAAACATATCACCAGGCTGTAGGGTCTGAGTGAATAGCTTACTGGTTGTGTCCACAAATCCAACTTGAAGGGAACCTGCCGCGAGGAAAAGTAGTTCGGCCGAGCGAGGATGTGTGTGTGGGGGATTGATACTTCCGGACGGGAACTGAAGAGCAGCATACGCCACACTTTGTCCATCAACAGCTGGAAATTCAGCTTTGCTTGCTTTCAATACTTTGAAAGCTGAGGGTGGTGTGTTTGGTGGAAGAAGGGCGCGGAAACCGGTGAATGTGAAGAAGGAACCATCAACTTGGGTTCCAATTGGGGTTATAAAGTCAGTGAGAATGTCTGGATCACCAGCTGATGTTATTTGCATTATGGTAAATGCAGATATGATTAATGTGAGGAGTTTTGAAGTTGTGGAAGACATTGTTTGTGTTTTGGAATGTTGAAAATAAGAGGTTACTAAGGAAAAGCTAGTTCAATGAATGGAAGATTTGTGATTTTTGAAATTTGAGGAATGATGTATTTATAGTGGTTTATGGTTTATTATAGGCTGGCAATTATGAATTTGTTTTTTTCAACATGTATGGAGATTTCAATGAAACGGTTCTTTTGCTGTCTGCAGCTGTTTTCTTGTGACATTTTTGTCAATTACATTTATAATAATTAAGAATGTTACAAGGAGTATCTATATATTGAACCAATTAAGTGAGTAATGTTGATACAACTTATATAGGATCTCACGTTAAAGTGAGAAAAGAATTTAAGGTTTTCTTTTAGGCACTGTGAAATCCTGATAAATTGAATTGAGTAATGAAGTGTCTTAGTGTCAAATGTATTTGGCCCTATTCTAGTCTTTTACTATAGACACATTAACCAATCCTTTTTTTGTTTATGAGTTTGTTGTGTTTTTAGTTATGGCTAACTGTATTTTTCTTGAATAGAATGAAGCCTATCAATATATAAAGGCTACACATTATCTTGTCGTATGTGTGTAATAATATAAAATGTTTTCTTTACATTTTATGCAATACCAACATGGTATTAGTAGCATGTATGCTCTGCCAGCCATTATTATCTTCCTTCAACTTTTGTCGTTCTCTTTCTCTGCTTCCAATGGTTAACCCGAGCTACTATGATTTTACATCGAATTCTGTAAATCCTTGTTACCTTCACCCAAACGCAAATTCAGCTCTTATTCTTGTTTCCCTTCTTCTTTATACCAAGAACTATCACACATGGTCCTGATTAATGGAAATTTCCCTAATTTCAAAGAACCAACAACATTTCATAGACGAAACACTCTCCAAACCCTCACCCACTGATCCTCTTCATGTACCATGGACAAGAAGCAATACAATGGTTCTTGCTTGGCTTTTTCGGTCAATCACTAAATCAATCGCAAAATATGTTCTTTGGATTCATACCGCTGTCGAGGTTTGGGAGAATTTGTGAATGCGATTCTCTCAAAGCGACATCTTCTGGATCTCCGACATCCAAGAAGACTTATATAAATTTTGGCAAGGTACTCTCACTGTTTCCGATAATTTTACTCAACTCAAAGTTTTTTGAGATGATATGGAATCATACCGACCAATTCCTTCTTGTTCTTTCTCAATATCTTGTTCATGTGAAGCGATTGCATGTGTCAAAAGATATCTAGAACAAGAATACATGATTCATTTTTTGAAAGGCCTTAATGGGAAGTTCTCATCTTTAAAATTGCAAATCATGATGATGCACCCCTTACCAGATATTGATCGAGCTTTCTCATTGGTGATTTAACAGGAACGTAAGATGAATCCCCCTTCTTCGATGCATTTTCCTTCAATCAATACAATGGTTCTTACTTTTGTTTTGCAGGTTAATTCAAATCTATCTCAAGGTGGAAACAAAAATCGGAACCCTAATTTCAAAGGAAAACCCTCTTTCTCCAAGCCTAATCGTGTATGCACTAATTGTGTTCATACCAACTACATGATTGACACCTATTTTTTCAAACATGGATATCCACTTGGATTCAAGAACTAGGTCAAAGACCGCTTCTTCCTCCAACAATGTTTCTGATCAGGAACCTACGACTTCAACAAGTCCAAGTTTTGGTTTTACACAAGAGAAATACAACAACATCATGGAGCTGCTCCAACAGTCAAAACTTCAATTCATTCCTCTGACCAACTCAATACTAACACACCCGTTCTGATGATCACAAACTCCTCCTTGCACAATGGTAAGTCTTTCATTTTTTGGATATTGTGCAACTGACCACATCACTTATAGTCTTACATATTTTTTCCTCATATCAAACCATTAGTCCTATTTCTGTTACTTTACCTAATGGATTCCAAATTAGTACCTGCATAAACAATGTCTTATACATCCATACCTTCAATGTTATTCTTGTATTTGTGGCCAAACTAACTATTGACCTAAACTGTCATCTATTTTTCTATGCTAATGACTATCATATTATACAAAATTATTCCAAGAAAATGATTGGTATAACTAACTTATAAAGAGACTTATACATTCTAGAATCTCCTGGCTATCGAACACTTTTTAATTCTGACGACAATAACTCATACGATCTTTGGCATTCAACATTAGGACATGTATTTGATATAGGTTTAAAACCAATTTTTAGAATTTTTCCTTTTATCTATGGTAATCCTAATTTGGCCCCTTGTGAATCTTGTCATAATGCATAACATATAAGATAATCCTTTCCTTCAAGCAATACTTTTACTAATGCTCCTTTTGATTTATGGAGCCCTTACTCCACTATTTCTGTTCTAGGTCATATATACTTTTTAACTTTAGTTGATGATTACACTAGATATACATGGTTCATATTCCTCAAAACCAAATATCAAACTAAAGTTAGAATTACCAACTTAATAGCTTACAACAAAAATCAATTTAAAACAACCCTAAAATATTTCGGATAATACAATGGAACTGAGTTCCTCACCCTAGCACCTTTTCTTTTGTCCAAAGGAATCTTACATCACAAGTGTTTCCTTGAAACTCCTCAACAGAATAATATGGTGGAAAAGACACCAACACAATTGGCGCCGTTGTCGGGGACTGCCATAATATAAGTGATTAATAAGTCAATTGAAATTTTGTTGCTCTGCAACTAAAATTCTATTTTTCTGCAATTTTTATTTTGATTTTATTTTTGTTATTATTTGTGCTTCCAATTAAGCATTGTCTAATCTTGTATGCGAGGTAAGGCCTCAGCTGAACTTCTTTTTGACGCAGAACCAGAAAGAACATTGCGAGCACGACTACGAGAAGTTAAGCGGAAAAGACTGGCATCGAAAGAGGGATCACCTATAGTTTCAGAATCGGAAGACGAAGAAGGACTATCTATTCCGTCCGAGCATTCAGAGTCTGAATCAGAACCTATGGCAGCCGATCCACCTCCTCCAGAGAGACTTTTAGGAGACTATGGAAGGGCTAATGCCCCGCTTGGAAGAATGACCATCGTAAACCAACCGGTCAATGTGGCACACTTCCAACTCCATCCTTCAACTATCCGACAGTTGGAGAGCAAACCGTTTGCGGGAAGAATCAATGAAGATGCAAATAAGCATCTACAAAGATTCCTCACCACAACAACATCATTGAAGATTGAAGGCCATTCTGAAGAAGCCAAGAGACTCGTGATGTTCCCATTTACTTTATCCGAAGATGCAGAAGAATGGTTTTACTCACTTCCAGCTGGAAGCATCACAACATGGCAACAGATGGAAACCGCCTTCTTGAATGAGTATTTCCCTGCTTCAGTCTTCATTCGAAAAAGATATGAAATCGTGAATTTTAAGCAGAAAGAAGGGGAATCGCTGGGAGATGCATATAAAAGGTTCAAGAGGTGTTTGGTTGCTTGTCCTACTCATAACATGGACCCAACAGAGCAAATGCAGACTTTTGTTAATGGTCTACGAGTCAAGACAAAACAGCTGATAGACACTGCAGCCGGTGGCTCAACTAATTTTTCAACAGCCACTGGTATCAAGAGAATCATAGAAGCTATTGCCGCTAACGAGCACATTGAGTTATATGACCGTGCAATGAGCCAACCGGAAGGTAAAATTGATTTGAAGCTTGTTGATCAGGTGGTTAAAATGGAAGAACAAATTGCGGTTGAAGTAGAAAGAAGATTGAAGAAGATGAATATTGGTGAACAGAAAGTAGCACAAGTTGAGCCAGTCGCCTCAGTTGTATGTGAAATATGTAGTGGACCGCATTTTGCTATGCATTGTGTGGCAACGCAAGAACAAGTGGAACAGATTCATATGTTGAGGCAGAATAATCCATACGCCAACACATATAATCCAGGATGGAAAAATCATCCTAATTTCGCATGGAAAGACCAACAAGGGAATATTCAAAAGCAGGGACCCAACCAATATCAATCTCAAGCTCAGCCACATCAATACATACCTCCACAACAACCTCCATATCAACAACAATTCCAACATCATCCTCAACAATTTCAACAACAGGTACCAAAGAAAGAAGATTGGGAGATCGCTCTTGAAAAAGTGGCAACCCAAAACTCTCAGTTTCAAGAAGAGACAAGAGCCAACCTCAGGAACACCACGGCTTCAATTAAAAATCTTGAAGTTCAAATGGGTCAAATAGCACAACATCTCACTCTACAGGCACAAGGAAACTTTCCGAACGAAACTGTGAAAGATCAGAAAAATCTAGAGAAGATCAATGCTGTTACAACAAGGAGTAAAAAGGTGTTAGAATCGGAAAAAGAAAAAGAAGAGATAGATGACCCTATGGTGATAGAGGTAGATTTGGAAATAAGAGAGAACCCAAGAGAGTCAGAAGTGGTGATACCACCGGTTAAACCAGCTGAAGAAAAAATTAAAAAAGATGCTGAACCGGTAATTAAACTACCCTTCCCTTCAAGAGTAACAAAGAAGAATTCAAAAGAGAAAGACTTTAAGAAGTTCACTAAATTGTTCAAAAGGTTAGAGGTGAATCTACCTTTTTTTGAAGCACTTGAACACATGCCTTTGTATAAGAAATTTATGAAGGAGGTGTTGGCGAAAAAGAGATCACTAGGAGGAGAACCAAAAATTGTAATCGAGAAGTGTGGTATAGTCTCTTCAGCAAGAAAGATCCCAATTAAGAGGAAAGACCCTGGGGCGGTGGCGATACCATGCACTATCAAGAATATAGCATTTAAAAAGGTACTCCTCGATTCTGGTTCTAGTGTGAGTTTAATGCCTTGATCCATTTTCAAAAAGCTTGAATTAGAAAAGATTAGTGAAAGTAAGACACAGTTAAGGTTCGCCGATCACACCGTTAAGAAATCCTATGGGGTAGCTGAAGATGTACTAGTGGAAGTTGATAAGTTTGTTTTCCCTGTTGACTTCCACATCATGGACATTCCGGAAGATGAAGAAACTCCTATCCTTCTTGGGAGACCCTTTTTGTCAACAGGCCGCTGTAATTTTGACATTGAAAAAGGGACGCTAACGCTGAAATCATTTGATGAAGAAGTAACCTTGAAGATGTTAGGAGTCAGGAAACATAGGTCAGATGTGAATGAGAAAACCTCAACTGGTATGACGGAAGGTGAACAAGAAGACAAAAATCTTAAAAATCTCCAAGAAAAAGTTTCTAGCATAGCCTCTATGATGGAACCAACTTATGTAGCTGTCAAAAGTCCTAAGAAAGCTGAAGAAGTAGAGAAAAATGTGGGAAGCAAATTGAAGAGAAAAGTTATCCAGGATTTTCATCTTCATGAGTTCGCGGTTGCGGAAGTGGCAAGCAACAAGGTTTGGAAAAGGAAATACCCTCCATAATAAAGGGTAATGGACCGTCGAGCCATGCGACGTTAAACGAAGCGCTTCGTGGGAGGCAACCCACGGTTTTAATAATTAATTTTTCTGTTTGTTTGTTTTATTTTCAGGAAATAAAAGAGAGCATCTCTAGTGGAAGCCAGGAAGTGATCATTGGAATGCAATACCTCTGTAAGCAACCTCTCCAAGGCTGGTTCTAAAATATTGAGGACAATGTTTAGTTCAAGTGTAGGGAGGTTCTTATTTTATTTGCTTTATTGCTTTGCTTTCCGTTTTGAATTCATAGTTTAGTTTGTTTAATTTGAACCATTTTCTTTTGTCTTTCTGTTATTGTGTTTATTTCAAGTTTGTAGTGCTGCCATGGTGTTACCAGGTTGGATACAAGTCGGAAGGGGGCAAATGAATAGATAGTGGTTGAACAACACATCTCATACTTGATCTCTACAGGCACCACGGAAGTTGACACAATCAAAGAGAAGAAGGTAGGACGCAAAAAGTCAACACTGAACCAAGAGAGGAGTATGGTGTACTTTAGATGAAAGGAAACTGCAGGACACCAATAGCACCTCGAAGCATGCAAGCTTAACCGACCCGGTGAGATTTCAGAGCCAAATTCATAACTCCACATGAGAGTCCAGTCAGGTATGGCACTATTCACTTTGATTTTGTGTATGTTCTCATAACACAAGCACACTATGAAAGCACACACTGAGGCAAGTTTTTTTCCGTAACCCCGAGCCTTTCTAACCATCCCGTATGCATGTTATCCATCGTTAACCCCCTTTGAGCCATAATATTTGTTTTGTTCATTGTGTTAGTCTGTTTATCACCCGTTATCTCATTGTTCATGTCATCGCTCGGCATTCATGATTAATCACTTGTAAGACACTAAAAAGATCCAAGTGTGGGGTTGTGAACCATTGAAAAGGGGGGCAAGAAAAAAAAAGATGAATATGATCTTGTGAAAGCCACCAACAAAAAGAGGTTTAAATCTCAAAGCAGAATAAGATATTTGCCCCGGTCCACTTTTAGTTTGAAAAAAAGTTCAAATCCCATTCTTACGATTCATATCAAAATGAGTAGAGAAGTGAATCCTTTGTAATGCCGAGCACCTAAACCATTTGTTACCCCGTTCCTTGTTTACCCACCAAACCAAAGCCACGTTACATCCCTAAGACCTCATAAAGTGTGTGTAATCTCTGTGTGTAGTGATTTGAGGATTTATTCAAAGTTGAAAGTAATATGCATACCTTGATACTATGAGTGTAGACACTTTAACCCGGAGAGATTTTGTGAGAGTGTGAAAAGCTTGCAGGTGAAAAGCGTGTTCGAAAGTGGGAATGCCGTTGATAGTCTGAAGAAGGAAACCTTACACTTGATTGCTAAGTGTAGGAATCTTGCGAAAAACCTGGTTGTGTTGTGGAGAAAAGAGTCTCGTCGGTGACCTTTGTTTTAACTTGATACATCACTTGAGGACAAGCAATGAGATAAGTGTGGGGTTGTGATCGGTCACCATTTCTAGTAAGTTTCCGCACCTTTTTCCGACCAAAAGTCATAATCTTGGTAATACTAAGTGGCATTGTTATAGGTTTTATTATAAGTTTCTTAATTTGTCGGTTGTTTGAATTTTGCATATTAGTGTGTCTTAAGTTTTATAAAAGTGCCATTTTATGCGTTGGTTGTTAGTTTGTTGTTGGCCAGGTTGACCCAGGAATGAGATAGGAACTTAGGACACTCCGAGGCGAAAAAAGAAGCTGAAAGAGCCAAATAGAAGGTTCACACGGGCACCAGTGTGCATGCACACGGGCCGTGTCAAAAGATGGCTGGAAAGATGTTTTTGAAGGCTAGGCAGAGGTTTCACACGGGCACCCGTGTTCCTGCACACGGTCCGTGTGAAAAGCTGAGCAGAAAATGATTTTTTGGCAAAGGAGCAGTTAACCAACACGGGCACCCGTGTTCCTGCACACAGTCCGTGTTGGCAGGCGCGGGCAGATTTCCAACTTGTGATATTTTGAAAGCCTTTCACTCATTAAGGGTATTTTGGACCTTTCGGATATGAGGGATGACTGCCAACACTACTAAAACCTAACAGGAAGAAGGAACCAGGCATCTTGGATCATTGAGCATAGAGAATTACAGAGAAAGAACAGTCAAGGGTTTTGGAAGAGATCTTCAAGAGCACTCGCGATTGGAGATCATATCGACCGATAATTTCTTGTAATGACTTCATTTACTCTTGTTATTTTCTTAAACACTATGAGTAGCTAAACTATTTTATGCTAGGGTGATGTCCCTAAATCTTTTCATGTAATGACTTGTTAAAACCGTTGTGATGAATTTGATGTTTTTATAATTTGAGTTTATGATTCAAAGATTTTCATGCTTCATCATATTGGAAAATATTTTGTTGATCTATGATTAGGGTTAGGCGTGACACACCACTCTAATGCGTTTTGAATCAAAACATTACCGGTAAATCGCTTAGGAATAAGGATTTCACCATAGTGATCATTCATTCTAGATTACGATGCATAATGCCTTAATACTAAAATCAATTATTGAGGAATTGAAATTGACTTTTAAGTATTAATAAGTTCTCCACTAAGGAATTAGGGAAAACTATTTTATGGAATTGATACTCAATTGTAGTCACATCTTTTCATGAACAACGGTGTTCTCAAGGAGTTACATAAGATTTATACATCAACCTTAGCATGCCCTCTCATTTGTGAACCAAATCATCATTTACTTATCGTTTTTAATTATAAACAGTTAGTAGTTTTATCAAGCAAATCAAAAATCAACAATAGCTTTTTGTTCAGTTGAAATTTAGTCCTGGCTTATATTTTATCCGCAGTCCTTGTGATCGATACTTGGATTCAACTCCATTTTAATAACTACATCGGTAACAAAAGTAGTTACCGGAAAATAGCAAGTGTACTACTTTTGTTACCGATGTAGTTATTAAAATGGAGTTGAATCCAAGTATCGATCACAAGGACTGCGGATAAAATATAAGCCAGGACTAAATTTCAACTGAACAAAAAGCTATTGTTGATTTTTGATTTGCTTGATAAAACTACTAACTGTTTATAATTAAAAACGATAAGTAAATGATGATTTGGTTCACAAATGAGAGGGCATGCTAAGGTTGATGTATAAATCTTATGTAACTCCTTGAGAACACCGTTGTTCATGAAAAGATGTGACTACAATTGAGTATCAATTCCATAAAATAGTTTTCCCTAATTCCTTAGTGGAGAACTTATTAATACTTAAAAGTCAATTTCAATTCCTCAATAATTGATTTTAGTATTAAGGCATTATGCATCGTAATCTAGAATGAATGATCACTATGGTGAAATCCTTATTCCTAAGCGATTTACCGGTAATGTTTTGATTCAAAACGCATTAGAGTGGTGTGTCACGCCTAACCCTAATCATAGATCAACAAAATATTTTCCAATATGATGAAGCATGAAAATCTTTGAATCATAAACTCAAATTATAAAAACATCAAATTCATCACAACGGTTTTAACAAGTCATTACATGAAAAGATTTAGGGACATCACCCTAGCATAAAATAGTTTAGCTACTCATAGTGTTTAAGAAAATAACAAGAGTAAATGAAGTCATTACAAGAAATTATCGGTCGATATGATCTCCAATCGCGAGTGCTCTTGAAGATCTCTTCCAAAACCCTTGACTGTTCTTTCTCTGTAATTCTCTATGCTCAATGATCCAAGATGCCTGGTTCCTTCTTCCTGTTAGGTTTTAGTAGTGTTGGCAGTCATCCCTCGTATCCGAAAGGTCCAAAATACCCTTAATGAGTGAAAGGCTTTCAAAATATCACAAGTTGGAAATCTGCCCGCGCCTGCCAACACGGACCGTGTGCAGGAACACGGGTGCCCGTGTTGGTTAACTGCTCCTTTGCCAAAAAATCATTTTCTGCTCAGCTTTTCACACGGACCGTGTGCAGGAACACGGGTGCCCGTGTGAAACCTCTGCCTAGCCTTCAAAAACATCTTTCCAGCCATCTTTTGACACGGCCCGTGTGCATGCACACTGGTGCCCGTGTGAACCTTCTATTTGGCTCTTTCAGCTTCTTTTTTTCGCCTCGGAGTGTCCTAAGTTCCTATCTCATTCCTGGGTCAACCTGGCCAACAACAAACTAACAACCAACGCATAAAATGGCACTTTTATAAAACTTAAGACACACTAATATGCAAAATTCAAACAACCGACAAATTAAGAAACTTATAATAAAACCTATAACAATGCCACTTAATATTACCAAGATTATGACTTTTGGTCGGAAAAAGGTGCGGAAACTTACTAGAAATGGTGACCGATCAACAATCTTAATATAGCTAGGTCCCTTCATTTTCATTCCAATACACCTTTATCCATGTGGAGTTTTTGTGTGCAATATGTTATCCACATAATCAACAGGTTGTCTACCCCTCTCCTCAATTCCAGAAGTCATTATGAACTTATTTTTAAAACCCCTTCATCCTATAGGCATCTAAAGGTCTATGGTTGTTTATGTTATGCAACCTTTACGCAAGCACATAAGACAAAATTTGACTCTAGGGCTAGGAAGTCTATCTTTATAGGGTACCAAGAGGATACAAAGGGTTTCATCTTGTATGATTTATCAAGTCATGCAATATTCATCTCCAGGAATGTTATGTTTATGAGTCTTATTTTTCTTTTAAAATGCATGCTAACTCTGCCTCATCCTGTTGCACCCCAATTTTTGACCTCTGAGATCCCATCATTTTCTAAGTGTTATGATCATTATTGTTATACCCCAAAATTTGCCTGCGTTTTTTTAAAAAAAAAAAGAGAAGTCAACAGACTCCTGTCTAAAAATTTGGAGTTTTATACAATCTTGGATTTTTATTTCATAAATATCCTGATTTTATAAATATTCAATTTTTAGAATTTTTTATACAGTATTTTGGTTCGCTGTTAAATTTATTCTTACATAAACGCCAAATACTGTTTATCACTTCATACACTGTTTATTTGAGATTTATTTTCAGATAAATAATGCTGACACAGTTGGTGCAGAATTAAAATTTGCAGGCGCGGAGTCCGGGTTTCAGATTATACTGGTAACAATTAAATTATTATTGGTTTTATTTCCCACTAATTTTTATTTTTATACTATATTATTTTTCCAAAATCTCTTTCTTTTCAAATATCTTCCTTTCTTTTCAAATCTCTTTCTTTCAAATCAAATCTTAGCTTTATTCTATACCCTTTTTTTTTCAAAACCTACCATACTTTTTTTCAAATCCTACTACTATTCAAACGGTAATACTCCACTCCCAACGTCTCTATCTCTCTCTTTTCACTCTATAAATACTCCTCATTTTTTCCATAAATTCACATCAAATTTCACTCATCTCCCAAATTTCTATCACGCTATCTCATAATTATTTTCTCTTCTTCCCCGGCAAAAATGGCAAAGTGGATGGATACACTTTTTCTTATAGTCGTCACTATTTTTACGGTGATCATGTCCTTCTTCTGCCTGCATAGTCTTGAAAAATGCGGACCTGCGATGGTTACACTTCCGATCATCTATTTTCTGTTGTTCGTAGCATGGATTATTAATCGTCATATGTAAAGTTTGTCGTATCTTTCGCTTTCAAATAATATACCGTTTATTTTATTTGTCGTATTGTTCATTATATTATGTAATATTTGTACTGTTAGTATTAAATGTTGTACTATCTGTCGTACGGTAGTTTAATTATCAAGATAATATTATGTGTGTTAAATATTTATTTTTTCTGTGCATTAAATATTTTTTCAAGGTTATTATCGGTAATTTCGTTCGCGTATGTAATACGGTGAACTGACTTTTTATCGAAATGTCGCGGTAAGCAAGAGTCGCCACCGACTTTTATTTTATCCAATTGGAAAGGCAAAAAGAACAGGAAAGACCTTTGAAAGATTTTGAGTTCGGGGGTAGGTTATACAAAGGGAAGGTGTAAGGCACCCTTTGCATCCATGGTTATCCATGGGCTCTTAATTGCTTAGTTCACTTGTTTGTTTATTTGAAAAGTTTGAAGTGTCGTGTGTGAATATTAAAAGATTTGAATAAGGACTTTAGCTTGTAAATAAGCGTAGCCTTTTGGAAATTGTTTTGAACAGGAGGTGTGGAAAGCAATTTTGAATTTGTTTGAACTGAGCAAGCAATTAAGAACTACCTACCCTAAATTTGTCTTTCTTGTTCTTTAAGTCTTTCGTTTGAAAGGGTCTATCCATACCATGGGAGGGTAGGAAGTCTTTCAATTGGATGTACGGGTCATTGAGAGAAGTATCTTTCACCATAAGACTGTCCCTTGCCATAAAGAGGGCAGGTAGTCTAAGGGGAAGGATATAATAGTCATTAGGCAACAATAAGGATACCTTAGCAATCGAAGGGACTATCACCATTTAATCGAGGGACGAGATCATATTTGTCGTAGGCAACTCAAAGGGACTATGATCTTTTATTCTGAGGGACGTGGTGATTTTGAATCGAAGGCAACATATGCTAAGGTATCCCTATATCCGAGGGACTTGACTATTTAGTACACTTAGAGGCAACATAATCGTTAAGGCAACAGGCAACAAAGGCAACAGAAGAGGTTACCCTAAAGGTGAGTGTGTGCACCAATCATGTGATTGTATTCAGATAATATTTGTCTTATAGTTAGTTATCTACTTCTGTTAAAGGCTTGCACTCCCTAAGATTACTAACCACGCAGTTAAAATGACAGAAATTAAGGGCAGAAAATAAATTCCTACGCTATTACAATAAACACCTGCGGGGATGTGGGAATTAAAACAGAAAATAAGAAATATAAATGATTATCTTGATCTCCGCCCCGATCTTCCTCGAACCCTTGATCGACTTTGATTAACTGAGAATTAAACAGAAAAACAATAGGGGTGAGTGTAGGCGGAATTCTTTAACAAATGAAGTAAACCCTAGTTGAACCTGTAAGGCAAATGTAATAATTAATAAAAATTAAATTTAAGAAAAAGAGTCAGAACTTAGCTTTTTGATTGGCATGGCGCGTGGCTGAAAAACCTTTAATTAACCTGAAAATGTTAAGAATGAAAAAAAAAAAAAAGGTTAGTGTATTAAAGTACTCAACACCTACAAGGATACTAAGTTAATGAACAACATCTACCTAACAGTGATTAATGATCATGAAGAAATCAGGGTTTAAGGCACAAAATAAATTTAATTAGCCAAAATTAAATTGTTACCCTAAAATAAATATTAGCTTAAAAAAATAATTATTTTTAATGTTATAACAAAAATCGAGTTTTCGATTAAATAATATAAAAACATTTTTTTTTTAATTATAAAAGAAAATTTGTTATTATTAAAAGAAACTTGGAGTAAATAATAAACTAAAAAAGAATAAATAAATAACTAAAAAGAATTGCAAATAGAAATAAATAAAAAAAATTTAAAAAAACTTAGCTGGGATCAGATGTGATGGACTTTTGAAGGAACATGGTACACCTATGCATCCATGGGCGTTGGATCTGGAAGGATGAAGATCTGAGGGGTGATGTGCTGAGGACGCACCGTGGACGGGAGTTGATTGCGTGCACTGGATTTGTTGACAAATAATTCATGCAAAAACATTGTCTCAGCCTGGGTTCGAACCCAAGACATGAGACTTACAAACATTGGCTGAATTACCACCCAACAAGAAAAGTTTAATTGTTAATTGCATAACTCAAAATAAATATATTTAATGCACAATAGGGTAGTGAGAAAGTCAAACGCTGAAAGAGTGGGGCCCCCATGGTTTCTGGCCACCGAATCATGTTTGGAGAGAGAGGAAAAGCCTGTTGACCGACGAGTGAGAGAAAGACGCGTGGGGTCCAAGTTTCAACCCCACTATTCATCTCCTTCAACCTCCATACCTGCAAAAATTGCTGCGAATTTTATTATGAGATTACCTGCGGATTTCCATATGAGTTCTTCAGCATCAATGGTGAGACCCGAAACCTGCACAAACGACTCAAATAGAAAAAGAAATTGACCCAGATCCACGTAAAAACACGTCAGGAATTCAAATATGCCGTTGTTTTTGTCTAGCGGTGGCTGTAACATGAGAAACGAGAATGAACACCATGTGTGCCCTAGCCATGGCACTTCACGATTTAAGCTTTCAAGCTCCGTTTTAATGGTTCATCCTTGCGCTAAATATTGCCAGGAACTTGTACATGTGGTTAAATCTCGTTAAAACACAACGATATTAGATATACGAGATTAACAAAAATGCATGAATATGTGAATCATGGATTACAAGTTCTTGGCATGGTTACGTGTTGTAATTCATTCAGACTTACTCTATATCTCCTTGTGAGTTGAATGGAACGGGCCTTTGATTTGTAGGGTGGCTGTAGAGGAAGATCAATGGTGCAACTTTGTATGAAATTTTTCTCTTTGAACCCTAGCTCTCCTAGTTGCTTCTTTTCGTCCCAAAAACATCTCCCCTTATTCTGAATATATTCCACACTATATAGGGATCAAATTAGGTTTTCTCTTGGGCTTGGACCTTGCTTTTTAGGTTGTCTTGAAACTTTTGAGAAAAATATCAATTAAATCCTTCTATTTTTGGATATTTCCCTTTAATAACATGCTAGCACGAATTTGGATCTTTATATGAGGTTATTTGGGCCCATGGATGATTAAAAGAAAAGCCATATAATTTAATCACATTATTTTCATATTTTATTCAATAAATTTGGCTTTTAAATGAATAAGAAACCCAAATAAATTAAATAATAATTATAAAAATAAGTGGTATGACTTATGGATCTTTATTCATGTTATGGAAGTGTTTGTAACTCAAATCTCGGGCCAATTAATCCAAAAACACGAGATTGCTTAATTAGGGTTTTATGCATTCTTGATTTTTAGCCAACTTGTGCAAGACATATCTCCTTCATTTTTAATCATATGAAGGTGTTTTCATACTTTTTAGAAAGCTCAAAGAGTCCCCTAAAGGATACTCTTGGTTTCATCTCAATTGAGTCTTTCATGTTCATGTTATGAGCTTTGAGAAAAAAAATGACTTTTTGCGATCCTTTAGAATGACCTGTAATGTATTGACTTATATCTCTTATGCGGAAGCGTTTCTTGACCTCGGGCCCAACATGAAAGTTGTAGAGAATCAAATTTACTTGAGAATGAGCTTTGGTTGGAGAATTTCTGAGAAAGTATGAGAGAGATACGATCAGTCAAAGTTGGTTTGACTTTTACATAGAAACCCTAATTTGGCAACTTTAGTTTCTTGATGATTCTGGAGCTTTTCTTGATGAATAATGATCAATCCTTGATCAAATGATGAGTGATACTCCGTAATGAGGATGTTGACCAAAAATCTGAAGTCTTGACTGTAGTTTGTCCATAGTTTGACTTTTAGGTCAACTAGTCGATTATTGATCGTTTGAGCAGTTGATTGATCAATCTTGTGAGTCAGAGCTTGAAACTTGGCATGAGGTAATGTGGGATATATTGAGCCATATGAGATGCCTTGGAACCATTGATTTACTGATTTTCCTTTGAATAATGTCAAACCCTAGTTCAGAGCCTTTGTATAGGAGAATCTGTCTATGAGCTTTGTGTATTGTTTTGAATTTGAATAAGAGAAATAGTGTGGGAAAATTTTGGGGTATGACAGCTGCCCCTGTTCAATTATCTTAAACCTGAAGATGTAGAGTGGTTTGTGTGCCAGTCGGTATCTGAAGGTTGGAGATGATTGAACACAAGAATACCAAGAAATTGGCCCTATTTGAAGTAGGGACTTTTGTCGGAGATGGGCTTGTAGATGCCCTCTGATAGTTGTTGGAGTATAGATTGTTACGCAATTTCTGCTTTTGTTGTCTTCCCTCTTTTGAATGTTGAGGAACCGTCAAAGGTATCGACTCAAATCTGTGTTGGGTTATTTAAGGAACCGTCAAAGGTATCGACTCAAATCTGTGTTGGGTTATTTAAGGAACCGTCAAAGGTATCGACTTAAATTCGAAGCATATTGTTAAGGCACCGTCAAAGGTATCGACTCAGATATGCGGATAGATTGTATAAGGAACCGTCAAAGGTGTCGACTTATATCTGAAGTATGTCGTTAAGGAACCGTCAAAGGTGTCGACTTAACTCTTAATGTGGGTTGTTAAGGAACCGTCAAAGGTATCGACTTAACTCTGAAGCATATCATTGAGGCACCGTCAAAGGTATCGACTCAGATATGTAGATAGATTGTATAAGGAACCGTCAAAGGTATCGACTTATATCTGAAGTGTGTTGTTAAGGAACCGTCAAAGGTGTCGACTTAACTCTTGATATATTAAGGAACCGTCAAAGGTGTCGACTTAATTCTTGAAAATAGAGGTAGTAGTATCCTGAAAAGTAGAGGTTAGTTTTCTTATGTCATGATGCATGTGTTTATGTAATGAGTATCTCAAAATAAATGAGAAACTTCATATGTTATGGATTTGTTATGCAGTGATGTATGCGATGTATGTTTGTGTCATGTGGTATGCGAATATGATTTATGTTATGTGGTATGCGAATATGATTTATGTTTGTGTCATATGGTATGCAAATATGATTTAGTCGAGAAAATAAATTTCCAGGTCTTTGTGATTGTCTTGAAGATGCTCAGCTGGGGATTTATGATTTTCGCTTGGGATGATCAGTAACTTGATGTACCCTGATTGGGGATTTGGAGAGAAGCAAAGTGTTGGAGAAGCGCGAAGTGTTTGGGGAACCGGTAGTGTTGAAGATGTAAACTCTGTTGGGGAGCCATGTCTTTGTCGGGACGAGAGCATTTGAAGATGATCACTCTGTGGGGATATGATCTTGTGAACCCGACTCTGTGGGGAGATGTGGGTGTCTTGAAAGTTACCCCCAGTATTATAGTAACTACCATTTGATTTAGGACACACCACTGAGTATTGATCAAGATGTTGAACTGGACTTGCGTAGATTTGCCCCAGTTAGCAGGAACTTTGGAAAGATTCGCCTCGCGAGGACTTTATGAGATGTGCACTCTGGGCGACATGCCCCTAGTAATCATAGGCCAAAGACAATGCCCCAGGTTGATTGGAAATAGATTCAGATTTACTTGGATGCATGCCCCTGATTACTTTTGGCATCCTTGAGAGATTCTTGGAATCTTGACTGGATTGCCCCAGATTGATTGGGAAATAGTTTGAAACCCACTCGGTATGTATGCCTTTTTTATTGTTTGACTTTTGAGAGATTCTTGGAATCTTGACTTAACTGCCCCAGATTGATTGGGAACAACGTGTCATGCCCCTTGTATACATAGGAGACGTTGCTTTTTAAATGATTTAGTCTGTCGGGAGAACTTTGAGATATTAGTTACACCCTGTGCAAATTCTTTCTGATACTAACGTTTGAAATTATGTAGCAGAGTATTTTTAATAATGAATTCACGAGATGCAATGCATACGTTTGTCTTGAGTTTTTTGAAAAATATTAAACAAGAGATGTAAAAGCGCGATATTTGTAAAAACAAGATATTTGTAACAGCGTGACGTTTGTAAAAATGAAATATCAACTCAGCATTTTTGGTAAACCTGAAGGAGTCGGGATACCTTTTTGGTGACAGTATGCTTTCGAACTAACCATGCTTCAGTTAGGACTTTTAAGGGTTGTAACGTGGCTTGGTTCACGGTTTTAAGAAACAAAGGATAAAGGCTCAAAATTTGATTGTACCCACCCCTCTTCGTGATGATCTTCAATCCTAAGTTTAGTTAATTCAACTTATGCATTCAGGTTCTAAGAGACTTTTGGATTTGCACCTTTGATAATGATGATGGTTCACAAGCAAAGAAAACTTTTGGGATGACAGTCACTTCTTCCTTTTGGTGGTCACAACTTTGAGTTGTTCAAGAATTTATTGACTTCTCTTTTTTCATTCATTTTGTTTTATACCCCTAACTTTTGCCTGAACTGTCTATTTTGAGCTTACAGTCAGCGGGATGCCTTGATTTTTGCCTAAGTCATCATTTTGATTTTTTTGACTTAGCAGGCTTTTCTTTGTATGTATGTTTTCATCATTTTTTTTTTGGAAAGATATTGACTGCCTTACTTAATGATTGATGAACCATCATTGGCTTTTGATTGACATCTCCAACACTTCTTTGATGTGTGCAGATGAACGCTTGTGATTGAAATCTTTATTGAAGGTGTACTGAATGATTCTCTTAAAATAGAATGCACAGCCAAATTAACTGAGAACTACCCTGCCCCAGGTTATGATCAAGGGTTTCAATTAGTGCAAGAAAGAAACTTCTACTTCTTAGGCTCAAAGGGGTTGACGAGGGATTAACATCCTTATATCTCCACTGTTTAGGAATTGAAATAATGCCTGTACATCGTCAGCATAGTCCGTTCGAAAGCATATTGTATGAGATTGCGGTATCGTTTTTGTCATCCTCCCTCAAAAGGCATACAGCTTTAGCAGGAATTGAGTATCATAAAACATATGCAAAGTAAAGATGCAGTTTAGATGAGTGATAGAGAAGTAATTTATTCAAGACAAACATATGCAATGCACTGATGATGATTATTAAAACAGATAATGTGTATCATAAAACGAATGTTTAAACACACAGAAAAGAAACATGCAAATGCAAGTAGATCTAATGATCCAAAGTTCGTCCGTCTAGACGTCAATCAGTCTTGTCATGACTAGGCGTAGGAGCGGTGATCACCACAAGAGTTTCAGGAGAGTTGGATTTGATTTCTCCGTCATTGATCAGATCTTGAATCTTTATTCCTTAATGTCCAGCAATTGTTTGTGTAATGTCCAAGACTGTTGGAATGGTACGCGCACCTCGCATTGAGTTTATAGTCAGGGGTGGAGGTGTTAGCATTATTAGGAGGGTCCCTTAGAGTAATCAATTCTATCTTCAACGGATGTTGTAATGCTTGAGCCAATGACATATTGATCTCGGTGAATTGACGCTTAGGTACGTCTGGCTTTCTTCGTTGTTGTGGGACTTGGTGTAGAGATTCAGAGTATCCGGGGTTCGAGCTTCTGGAATGTGTATCTGATTGAGAAGAACAGAACGGGTCATGCTTTAGACCATATCTGTAGAGGAGTGTCAGAACGAGTCATACATTAGACCATATCTGAGGAGGAATATTAGAACGAGTCATACATTAGACTATATCTGTTGAGGAATAGCAGAACGAGTCGTACGTTAGACCATATCTGTTGGAATGTCAGAACGAGTCATACATTGGACTATATCTGTTGAGGAATAGCAGAACGAGTCGTACGTTAGACCATATCTGTTGGAATGTCAGAACGAGTCATACATTGGACTATATCTGTTGAGGAATAGCAGAACGAGTCGTACGTTAGACCATATCTGTTGGGGAATGTCAGAACGAGTCATACATTAGACCATATCTGTTGAGGAATAGCAGAACGAGTCGTACGTTAGACCATATCTGTTGGGGAATGTCAGAACGAGTCATACATTGGACTATATCTGTTGAGGAATAGCAGAACGAGTCGTACGTTAGACCATATCTGTTGGGGAATGTCAGAACGAGTCATACATTGGACCATATCTGATGAATAATGCCAGAACGAGTCATACATTAGACCATATCTGACTGAAGATACCGGAACGGGTCGTACATTGGACAATATCTGATAGGGAATACCGGAATGGGTCGCACATTAGACCATATCTGATAGGGAATACCGGAATGGGTCGCCCATTAGACCATATCTGATAGAGAATGCTTGCTTGTTAAAGTCGATGAGTTATCTGACGAAGTTTTGGAATGTAAAAGGGCTTGTCATAATGAATCTCCAGCTCGATTATATCTGAGAGGAATGATTGTCGAGGCGGAACCTGAAAACAAAGTTAGAAATATGCGATGTCATGAATGAAAATGCAATGTTTTCAAGGATCTTTAGGAGTTAAGTTAGCAACATTGGAAAGTGATTTGGTCGCATATTTGTTTGAAGAATTCTGACTCTTGTCTTTGAACATCCTTCTTTGAGAATCAAGCTCACCATATCGAGTGGGTCATCGCCTCTGATTCGGGATACTTCTGAATTTGGAGGTACATGGCCAGAGGAAAGTAAATCCTCTTGCCCCTTGTTAGGTGCTAAACCTTTGAATCGGCAGGTATGTGGCTAGAGGAAAATAAATCCTCTTGCCCCTTGATAGGATTTTATTCCTTGATAAGAGTACCTGAAATTGTGCGCCCTAAATCCCTAAGATCCTTGAAAGGGTTAGTTAACATGATATGTTATGATGTCATGATGTCATGCGAGTGCAGTGTGTGGACCGTCCTTTCGGGCCATACCCCTCCCGTGGGTGGGATACGTGAACTGACTCTTTTTTGTCGATCGGACGCTTTCGCGTCACTTTTTGAAAAAGTTTACAGAGTCGCCACCGACCTTTTATTTTATCCAATGAAGGAAAGGTTTATAAAAGAAACAGAAAAAAGACCTTTGAGAGATTCTGGGTAAGGGGGTAGGTTATACAAAGGGAAGGTGTTAGCACCCTTTGTATCCATGGTTATCCATGGGCTCTTTAGTTTGCTTAGCTCATTTGCTTTACTTTTCAATTGATTCGGAATGCTTTACCTGTGTTTTTGAAATACCTTTGCAAACAGAATTTGTAATGATCCTTGTGCGGATATATACAAATGCTTGTTTATCTTTCGAAAGATGTTTTGAAAAGAACGTTAATTTTGTAATGATCCGTGTTTGGATGTATACAAAATATTGTCTTTTGGAAAGTTTATTTTGAAAAACAACAGTGTATGAGAATTTTGTTTGTTTTGATTTTTGAGCAAGCAAACTAGGAGGTCTACCCTGAGTTAGGAGGTCTTTATCCTTGTTCCCTTTAAAAATCTATCCATTCGTCGGATATAAACAAAAGGTTCGATTTTGTACTCGAAACAGTAGAAATGTAACTTTGATTTTGAAAAGAGTGAAAAGGGGTTACCCTAGGAGGTGCAAATGTGATTGTGATTGAATTCAGATATTTATCTTTTGAAGTTAGTGATCTGACGGTTCAGTTTTATCTTTGACATACACGCAGTTTATATGGGTGCTGGAAATTAAAATGCGGAAATGTAAAGTGCAGAAAGTAAATCTACGCTATTACATCGATTGTGCGGGAAATGTAAACTAGCCTATTTACATGAATTTGACATCCTATACATTTATCTAGGAATTTTAAATTGCAAGAAATAAAAGGCATATTTTTGTATTTTTGTGATTTATTTTAAATATAATTAATGCATTATTAATTAATTTAAAATAAAGAAAAGATGAAAAAATGATCAAATTTAGAAAATAAGCTTAGAATATGTACAAAATGTTTGTTAACTGATTTTAGAACAAAACTAATTTTTTGGAATTTTTTGAAATTGTTTTTTTGGATTTTTTAAGTTAATTAAAACATAATTATATAAATAATTACACAAATAATTAAAACTTAATGATAAAATTATCCTAAATATGTACAAAATTAGTTTATGATATATAAACAATATTTAACACAAAGAACAATTTTTTTTATGATTTTTTGACTAATTAAAATAATTAATAAGCAAATATATAAATACATACTAATTAATTATGTAAAATATTGAAATTTTGAAGAAAAATAAAATATTTTTGTTTCAGAAAATAATTAATTATTTTAGAAGTTTAAAATACTTTTTGTTGAATTTTTGGGATTTTTTAACTATTTTTAATTAATTTAACAAAGAAATTAAAATAAAATAGAAAATAAAATAAAAATAGAAAGGATACTGATTCAGTGTGGTGAGGAGCTGAGGCTCCATGGTGTGCATGCGTGTCTGATGCGTTGGATTAAAGGTTGAAGTGATCCAAGGGCTCAGATCTTGAGGTTGCATCATAATAACATGGTAATCAGTGCGTGTGATTAATGGAATTTTCAAAGTCCACTCTGGGACCCACGCTGGCTGACCAGCGAATGAGAAGCGTGGGATGAGCCACGCATGCATGCAGAAAAGTCAAGGCTGGGCTGACGAACCACGCTGGGACGCGTGGTCGTCTTCAACCTCCAGAAGTCTGGTTTTTGGACTCAAATAGCGGGGGTTTTTAACCTCCCCTATTTTTAACGATAAAAATGCAGCTTTTGGTAACTTCACAACCTGCAAAAAACAAACGTTAAGAATGAATGAAAGTGACCCAGATCCCCTAATTAGGATGCCCTGAGTCCAAATATAGCATTAGTTTTGTGGTTTGAGGTCTGTAGCTAGGGATTCGAAGATATCAAAGTTTGAACACTTATATGCATTTGTCAATGGCATGAGGTGATTCTCACGTGGAAGCTCACATGTTAAAGCCCAGATCACTCCTATAGGACCTCATGAACACATTAGGATGGTTAGTTTACATGGAAATTGATTATATCTAAGAAAACGAAAATCAATTGCATATGTACATGAAGAGCTCTATGCACATGATACGACTCTCATGGGACTGTATTAGGAGTTCAATCTTACTCTATGTTGCTTGAGAAGATGATTGGAAATGATTGTTTGTATTAATATTGCTTGGAATATAGAATTTGAAAATTACAAAGTATATGGAAATTTTGAGAATTTTTGTGAGATTTCTTGCTATACTCTTGCTCTCTTTTTCGTGTCTCCCTTGTTGCTGAAGTATGCTACTCCTTTTATAGCCCATAGGCTGCTTGGAAGTGAAGCAAGAAACTTGGTTGCCTTTGTTGAAAGTTTTGGTTCTTTAATAATAAAAAACTTTGAATTTTTGACCAAGCCTTGACTACATTCAATGCTCTTGCCTTGGGCATCAATCTTCTGCAGAAAATTGAATACTTTGGAGGTGAGTCATGCTTGGAGATCAAGCCACCAATTATCCATGCAATTTTCCTTTAATTTTAATCTTAAAATAAGATAAAATTATGTCAAAAATGGATAATATAGATGTGGGCTTTGTCTTGGTCGTGGGAGGCCCATAGTAACATGGCAAAGATGTTTGGACCATAAAAACTTGGCATCTTTTGGAAAAAAAACATTTTTGAGCAATGTTGATTTCATGCATTTTCCCAAAATTTAGCCAACTTCAACAAGGTGTAAATCCTTCAATTTTTGTCATATGAAGGAGATCTTGCACTTTTTGGAAACCTCAAAGAGTCCTCTAACCAATGTCTTTGGTCTCATGTCAAAATGATTTTTGGTTCTCCTTGTGTGTCCATTTGAAAAAAGTGTCTTTTTGTTGACTTTGAAAATGACCTGTAATGTCTTTGGCCATATTTTTCAAATGGTGAATGCTATGACCATGGGATCAATTGCATTTGAAAGATAATTGAATTTCCTTCAAAATGAGCTTTGGTTGACATTTTTTGGATGAAGGATGAGAGAGTTATGATCAGTCAAAGTTGAGTTGACTTTTCAGGCAAAAACCCTAATTTTGAATCTTAGGGTTTTGTTGATTTTTGATCTTTCCTTGATGAATTGTGATCATCCAATGATCAAATGTTGAATCCTTTGACAAAATATGGACTTTGGCAAAAAATTTCATTTTTGACTGTCAGTTGACTTTTTTGGTCAAACGGGTCGTCTGTTGACTGTTTGAGCTGCTGACGGTGCGTCTGAGTGAATTGAAGTTTGAAAATTTGTATGATGGTACTTTGAGATGTATGGATGTATATGAAATCCATTTGAGCTCTCAAAACTTGTTGCTCCTGTTAAAACAAGAAAAACCCTGATTAGGGACTGTCTGTATAGGAGGCAGTTAAGCGTACCTGATTTTTGTGCAGTGCTGAGTTTCTGCTAATCGCGTGATATTCAGAAGACTTCTAACACAAAAATCTTGGAAATTTGAATTGTGAATGATTGATTTGATTGATTGTACAAAACACTGAGAATTGTACTGTCTGCAGTTTGTCTGTCAACTGACTGTTCGTGTACTGAAGCAGCAGTTAAAGTGAAAAATCAACTGTCAAAGTTAATTTTCTTTTTTGTTGTTATTTTTGTTTTTGTTTGGTGTGAAGCATGAAAATTTATTTACATGACTTGTTAGAAAACAGAAACATAATAAATAACTGATATTTACAGTATGCGGGCAAAATTACCGATAATAACCTGAAAATTATTTAATGCACAGAAATAGAAATATTTGACTGGCAGAAAATACACAAAATATTATCTTAGTAATTAAGCAATATTATGACAAATAGTACAACATTTAATACTGACAGTATAAATATTACATACTATTGAACAGTACGACGAATAGACGGTACGTTTAAGAAAATAAGAAACACGGCAAACTTTAAAAATGACGGTTGATGAACCATGCTATGATCAATAACATGTAGATGATTGGGAGCATAACCATTGCAGGTCCACACTCCTCAGGACTGTGTAGGCAGAAGAAAGTCATGATCACCGTAGCAATGGTGATGACTGTAAGAAACAGTGTCTCTATCCATTTTGCCATTCTTGCTAGGGAAGAAGAGAAAATGGATATGAAGTAGGAATTTGAAAGATGATTTAGAATTTGATGTGAGATTTTATGAAAGAATGAGAGGTATTTATAGAATGGAAAGAAGGAAAGAGACGTTGGGGAATGATGTGATTCCGTACAAATGGAAAATTTGAGTGGAAGTGAGATTTGAAAGAAAGTGTATGATATTGTTGGGAAAAGAGAGATGTGTAGAATAAAGTTGAGATTTGAATTTGAAAGAAGAGATTTGAAAAGATTTTGAAAATAATGGAATATAGTACAAAAGTTAGTGGGAAACCAAAAACAATTGTTACCAGTACAGTGTGAGTTTCCTGCTTTTGCGCCTGCAAAAAGATTTAACCCTGCATGAACTGTGTTAGTACTATTTATCTGTAAAATAAATAAATAGTATTTGTGGTGTAATGAACAGTATTTGGCGTTTGCGTAAGAATAAATTCCACTGTTAGCCAAGTTACTGTGTAAGAGAAATTCTGAAATTTAAGTACTTCATATGCTAGGATATTTGAAATAAAAATCCATGATTATATGAAACTCTTAATTTTCAGATTGGAGTTTTCTTGAAAAAAGATGTGGGCAAATTTTGGGGTATAACAGTTGCCCCTATTCAATCTTCTTAAACCTGAAGAGATTGTCTGAAATCTGAAGGTAGAAGATGATTGAATAAATAGATGCCCTGAAAATTTGCACTTACCTTGATCAGCAGAGATGTTGGAAGTTGCATTTGAATGTTGTCTGTGAAATGTTGTTGGCAGATTGAAACATTACCTGAGATGGGCTTTCGGATGCCACCTGGACAATGTGTTGATGGTTTGTTCATCAGAATGAATCTGTTGATTATATCTTGATGAAGGATTTGAAAGTTGATCATTGTGGAACCGTTTGAGGTATCACTTTAGATCTGCAATGTTAGATCGTTCTGGAACCGTCTGAGGTTTCGCCTTAGATCTGAAATGCTAGATCGTTCTGGAACCGTCGGAGGTATCGCCTTAGATCTGAAATGCTAGATCGTTCTGGAACCGTCGGAGGTATCGTCTTAGATCTGCAATGCTAGATCGTTCTGGAACCGTCTGAGGTATCGCCTTAGATCTGAAATGCTAGATCGTTCTGGAACCGTCTGAGGTTTCGCCTTAGATCTGAAATGCTAGATCGTTCTGGAACCGTCTGAGGTATCGCCTTAGATCTGAAATGCTAGATCGTTCTGGAACCGTCTGAGGTATCGCCTTAGACTAGCAATGTTAGATGATAAATGAGTTGAGAATGAGAGTTCTTCAGAGTGAATCTTTGGTTTGATTGTATCTGAAAGGACTGCTTGTCTGAATAAGATTCAGGATGAACACTGCATGTGAGTGAGAACATCTTTGCTGAAGACATCTGTCTACCTGAAAAATCAAGTTAATAATATGCGATGTCTATGATGCATGTATGATATGAGATCCTCGAGCTAGAGGAGAAATATGCAAGTTATGTTGTGTATGAATATGCGTATGATGCATGATTGTGAATGTGAATATGAGTGTGAATGTGATGCATGGTTTATGCAGCTTAGAGCGTGTCAAGCTCCTGATTGGGAAAATAAATCCCAGCTCAATCGTCAAGAAATGAAGGCATTGTGATTGGGAAAATAAATCCCTGCTAGCCATTTGGAAGTGAAGGCATCGTGGTTGTTGATGATCTTCTGTCTCGCTTGAGTACCCTGGGTTGGGGAAATTCTTTGAGAACCAGGATGTTCTATTGAAGGATCTTTGATTACTGCTCGGGGATGAACAGTAGTTTTGAGAGTTCGGACTGTGACGCCCTTTGGAGTGGGAATGAGGAAGATGCATAATCCTCCGATGCACTATCTGACCAAGTTTGGGTGCGGAGATCACACCTTCTGAAGACAGTAATCTGGAACAACCCTGCTGGGGAATAAGACTTCTTTCGAAAGAAAAATCTTTTTGAGGGATTTGTTGAGGAATGTGTCTCCATTGGGGAAACTTCCTTCTGATGCTGGTTTAGGATAATGTCCAAATAATTGGGACATGTCCGGAATGCTATTCCTGTTTTTCCTGGTAAACATCAATCATATTCAAATGCATATGTTCATTCAAAATATCATTGGGATGCTCGCGTATTCAAAACAGAAAAAATGAAAATGTTAGTTATAAGCTGCATTGATTTTTGAAAAGGTGCCGTGATAGGCGGATTAGTATAGGGAGACAACAATCCTAGAAGTAGGAAATTGTCAGAAAGTTTTGAAAAGTATTTATGAAAAGAAATAGCTATGTGAGAACGATCCAGTCAAGTTTCAATTCTGCTATTGCCAATCTGTCTTCGAGCATCTCATCCCTCACTTGTTGGAAGAAAGTGATTGGACTGATTGGTGTCTTTGAGGTGTTGAACCTTGTCGGTGAGTAGGCAGCTGAGCGGGACATAGTTGTATGCTTTATTCCCTAATTTTTGCCTAGGCTGCCCTTTCAGGTTTTCAGCCTACCGGGATTGTATTTGTTTTGTCTCTAATTTTTGCCTGGATCGCCCTTTCGGGTTTTCAATCCACCGAGACGCTCATTTTTGCCTAAGTTGCCCTTTCAGGTTTTCAACTTAGCGAGCTGTATTTTTTTTTTTTTTTTTTTTTTTTTAAGCAAAGTACTTTTTGACTATGTCCGCATTCACAGGGTGTGGGAAATCCTCGCCATCCATGGTGGTAAGCAACATGGCACCGCCGGAGAATATTTTCTTGATTATGAATGGTCCCTCGTAGGTGGGGGTCCATTTGCCTCTGGGATCACCTTGTGGTAAGATGATGCGTTTGATAACCAAGCCACCAGTTTGGTATGCTTGACTTTTGACTTTCTTGTTGAATGCTTTGATCATGCGCTTTTGGTATAGCTGGCCATGACAGATAGCTGCAAGTCTTTTCTCATCGATCAAGTGTATTTGGTCGAATCGAGTTTGAATCCAATCGTCTTCGTCTAGATCGGCTTCTTTCATGATCCTTAAGGAAGGAATCTGGATTTCGATTGGGAGAACTGCTTCCATACCGTAGACTAACGAGAATGGAGTTGCCCCTGTTGAAGTACGCGCAGATGTGCGATAACCATGAAGAGCAAAAGGTAACATCTCATGCCAGTCTTTGTAGGTTACTGTCATCTTTTGTATGATTTTCTTGATGTTTTTGTTGGCGGCTTCGACAGCGCCGTTCATCTTTGGTCGATATGGAGAAGAATTATGATGTTTGATCTGGAACTGCGTGCAGAGTTCAGTAATCATTTTGTTGTTTAGATTCGTGCCATTGTCAGTGATGATCCTTTCGGGGATGCCGTACCGACAAATGAGATTGTGCTTGATAAACCTGGCTACCACATTCTTGGTGACAGAAGCATATGAAGCTGCCTCTACCCACTTTGTGAAGTAGTCAATAGCGACCAGGATAAAGCGATGTCCGTTGGAAGCAGTAGGTTTGATTTCTCCAATCATATCAATACCCCACATTGCGAAAGGCCAAGGAGCCGTCAGAACGTTTAATGGAACTGGAGGTACATGCACTTTGTCGGCATATATCTGGCATTTGTGACAAGTTTTGGAATGATGATGGCAATCTGTCTCCATGGTAGACCAGTAGTAACCTGCTCTCAAGATCTTTTTAGCCATTGTATGTCCGTTGGAATGAGTACCGAAGGTACCATTGTGTATGTCTTCCATGATTTGTTCTGCTTCCTTCTTGTTTACGCAACGAAGTAAAGTCGAGTCATGGTTGCGTTTGTACAAAGTTCCATTGCTTAGGAAGAATTTGGAGGCAAATCTCCTTAGAAACTTTCTGTCGTTAATAGATGCCCCTTCAGGGTACTCCTGGGTTTCGAGATACCTTTGTATTTCATGGAACCATGATTTGTCTTCCATTTGTTTGGTATCGATCTCATTGCAATAGGCTGGTTCGTCTTGCCTGTAAATGGTGATCATAGGAGCTTCGTCGTCCCAATTGACTTTGAACATGGATGACATGGTAGCTAAGGCATCAGCTAGTTGATTTTCTTCGCGTGGGATGTGTTCGAAAGTGATCTCCTCGAAGTAAGGAATCAAACTCAACACATGTCCTTTGTATGGAATTAGATTTGGGTGCTTTGTGTCCCATTCCCCTTTGACTTGGTAGATTACCAAGGCCGAGTCTCCGTAGACTTCAAGGAATTTGATTTTTAGATCAATTGCAGCTTTGAGACCCAGAATGCATGCTTCGTATTCGGCTATATTGTTGGTGCAATTGAAACACAATCTGGCGGTGAAGGGTGTATGACCTCCTGTGGGGGAAATGATCACAGCTCCGATGCCATTGCCGAGCGCATTAGAAGCTCCGTCAAAAACCATAGTCCATCGGGATCCTGGTTGTTTGTAGTCATTGACTAGCATAATGTCTTCGTCTGGGAAGTCAAAGTTCAATGCCTGATAATCATCTACTGCTTGATGAGCTAAATGATCAGCTACCACACTTCCTTTGATTGCTTTTTGCGAAGTGTATTGAATGTCATATTCTGTTAGGATCATTTGCCATCTTGCAATCCTTCCAGAGAGAGCAGGTTTTTCGAACACGTATTTGATTGGATCCATCTTGGAGATCAGGAAAGTGGTGTGATTTAGCATATACTGTCTTAGTCGGCGAGCCGCCCATGCTAAGGCACAGCAAGTTTTTTCGAGTAGTGAGTATCTTGTTTCACAATCGGTAAACTTTTTGCTAAGATAGTAGATTGCGTGCTCCTTTCGACCGGAATCGTCATGTTGTCCGAGTACACACCCCATTGAATCTTCTAACACAGTTAGGTACATTATCAGAGGTCTGCCTTCCACAGGAGGTAACAAGATTGGCGGTTTTTGAAGGTATTCTTTGATTTTATCAAAGGCTAACTGGCATTTGTCATTCCATCTTTCCACTTGATCTTTCTTCAGTAATTTGAAGATTGGCACACAAGTAGGAGTCATATGGGCAATGAATCTGGCTATGTAGTTTAGACGTCCCAAGAATCCTCTGACTTGTTTCTCGGTACGGGGTATAGGCATTTCTTGAATGGCTTTGACCTTGGCAGGATCAACCTCAATACCTTTACTGCTGACGATGAAACCTAAGAGTTTACCGGATCTTACTCCAAAGGTACACTTGTTCGGGTTCAGTCGCAATCTGTATTTCTTGAGTCTGTCAAACAGCTTGTGTAAATGACTCAAATGTTCTTCTTCGGTGTTGGATTTTGCGATCATGTCATCGACATACACCTCTATTTCCTGATGAATCATATCATGAAATAGTGTTACCATTGCTCGTTGGTAGGTAGCTCCAGCATTTTTTAGACCAAAGGGCATTACTTTGTAACAAAAGGTTCCCCAGGGAGTTGTGAAGGTTGTTTTTTCCATGTCTTCGGGTGCCATCTTGATTTGATTGTACCCTGAGAATCCGTCCATAAAGGAGAATACCTTGCATTGTGCGGTATTGTCAACTAGTACATCGATGTGCGGTAAAGGGAAATCATCTTTAGGGCTTGCCCGGTTCAGATCTCTGTAGTCTACACACATTCTGACTTTCCCGTCTTTTTTGGGTACAGGCACGATGTTAGCTATCCAAGGAGGATAACTTACAACTTTTAGGAATCCGGCATTGAATTGTTTTTCAACCTCGTCTTTGATCTTTTTTGACATATCAGGCTTACTCCTTCGCAGTCTCTGTTTGACCGGAGTGCTTCCTTCTTTGATTGGCAGGCGATGAACTACAATGTCCGTGTCAAGGCCAGGCATATCTTGATAAGACCAGGCGAATATCTCGGCGTAGTCTTGCAACAATTGAATCAGTCTTTGCTTGACACTGTTTTCTAAGTCAGCCCCAATTCTGACCTCTTTCTTTTCTTCGTCACTGCCCAAGTTGATGACCTCAATCGGCTCCTCATGAGGCTGTATGGCTTTTTCTTCTTGTTCTAGAAGTCTTGCAATTTCTCTTGGCACTTCACAATCTTCCTCACTTTCGTCCTCAGTTTGGTAGATCGGATTTTCAAAGTCATGACGGGCAATAGCAGAGTCGTTATTGACTGGATCCAGCGTGTATGTGAATCTGCATGGTAGATATGTGAGTGTGTATGAAGAGAAAAACATAGCTATTTGAAAGCGAATAAAGAAAGAAAAAGGATCACAAAATTTTGAACATGCAAGCATCCCATGATTTTATTGAATGCACATAATCATGATATGACAAACCCTTTTTATAGAAGGACCGTTGTGCTAAGGCACACGGCTTTCAAGCTCATGGTTCGATTGTTCAGGAACCACTTTTATCTTTGCACAATATACACAAAGAAAACAGGAAATGGCATTTACTCCTGATCAAAGGAGATCACATCCTCTGCTTTCCAGTTGTTCAATCCACCGTTGTTAGCAGGGAGCACCCAGCTGTTCCAGTTGCAGTTGTTCTTTTCGTCTTCCGTAGCATTGATTCCGCTAGTGGGAAAATGCGTAGGTAATTCCTCAGGATAAGTTGGATGATTTGTTGGATATGAGAATCCAGGTGGAGGTCCCTCTATTGGCTGAGCGAGATGCTCGATAAGGCCGTCCCATGCAGTAGGAATGATGTTTTGAATAGAGACTTGTGCATCCTGATAAGGAGTGTACTGTGACAGAAAATAACCTTCGTTGTTTGGCATCTTCCTGGCTTCTTCAAGAGCGAAGTTGTCGTCGTACTGTTCGTCCCATCCAGTCGGGACAATGTCTTTGATGGGAGTTGAAAAGCTCGGAGGAGCGGAATATTTCACCATATAGTCGTATTTGCCGCTGGGTTCTCCTAGCGTGTCCCATACTTCTTTGGGTGGATTTTGATATTGCTGAGTGACGGGACTTGTGATACTTCCGTCATTTTGATTACCCTCTTCTGTTGGAGTAAGATCTTCCAGAGCAATGTAAGAATTTTGAGGTGTGATATACTGGTAGTTGTAACCGTCATTTGGTCCTCCCACAGCATCCCACATTCCCATGGTAATGGGTGGAATTTCGTCTGGATATGGCTGAATGATGTGGTTCAAGTATGTTCCTTCATCATCAATGGCGTTTACTTCTTGGCTGGCGAAGTGTGATATTAACCCTTCAGAGCGAGGATTTTGATCATTCTTTTGATTTTCACCATTATAGCCCAGACCTAGCTTGTCGGACTTGTAGGGTATATCAGGGAGTTGTCCCCATACTGTGCGATCACCCTGTTCAATCATGGCTTTGGCATCTTTGAGAGAAGCCATAGTTGTAGCTGGAGTAGCAGGAATATGCTTGGTGGTAGAGATATCTGGAGATACAACCTCAAAAGCTTGATACGGAGTTTCGATGGATTCGCCCTCCATCTCAACATACTTGTCGTTGCTCAAGTGACTGACCATATATTCTTCTTCGCCATAGACTGTGACAACCTTTCCTTTTACTGGGTATTTTAACTTCTGATGCAGGGTAGAAGTTACAGCGTTTGCCCCATGTATCCAAGGGCGTCCTAGTAAACAGGAGTATGTTGGAAGAACGTCTATTACGGAAAAGATAACATCGAAAGTTTGAGAGCCCACTCTGATTGGGAGCTTAACTTCTCCGTACACCGTTCTTGTTGACCCATCGAAAGCTCTTACAACCACATCACTTGGTTGTAGCACAACTCCTTTGAAGTCAAGTTTTTCCAGTATTACCTTTGGTAACACGTTTAGAGAGGAACCATTGTCTATTAGCACATGAGACAGAGTGGTGCCGTTGCATTCGATAGAGATGTGCAGGGCCTTGTTGTGATTTCTTCCAGCAGGAGTTAGATCCACATCAGAGAAACCAAGACCATTGGGCACTGTAAGACTGGCGACACAATTCTCAAATTGGTCGATTGGGATTTCTTGAGGCACATGCGCAGCTTGAAGGAACTTCATTAGAGCTTTAGCATGAGCTTCTGAATATTTTAGCAGAGATAACATTGAGATTTTTGAAGCAGTATGCCCCAGTTGTTCGACAATATTGTAATCACTTTTGCAGATGATTTTCAATATTTCGTCCATCTCTTGCTTTGATGGATCCTCAGCAGTGATCTCTACCGGATTTTGAACTGGTTCGATCAGTGGCTCTTTGCCTCGAGTGTTGATATCTGGAATAGGAATTGGAACCTGGATTGGACTAGCAGCAATATTTGGAGAAATTTCTGGTGAAAAGATTCTTCCACTTCTCGTGATCTTGCTAGTGCCTGCAATGTTACTTACAGCTGAAGTAGTTAGTGTTGCGTCCTCTTTAGTCGAGGGATCCTGCTTAACTCCATGAATGTAAACATTAGTGTCATATCCCCATGGGACAGCTTTGTCTGAGGAGTATGGAAATGGAGTTGGTCTAGCAATGACTACTGATGCCACTTTGAGTGTAGCAGAAAGTTTGAATGGAGCCTTGGTAGAGATTTTGAATGGTAAGCTGGAGATCACTGAGACGTCTTCCATTCTTATCCCGTTGGCAAAGACTTTGCCCAACATGTCCATAGAAGGGAGCCTCTCAAACATAATGATACGGCGATCCATGTATTTTTGAATTCCCATCTTTAGATTTTCACAACCATTGGGTTGGCGTGAGCAATAAAAGCAGTCGGGATCACAACCTGGAAAGTAACCAGCTTGGATGAACTTTCTTTTGACTTCGAGGAGTGGAATTGATACTTCGTTCACATCATAAATGTAAACTGTGTCTATGATAGCATTAACAGTTTTGTCATGCTTTGGCATAGGTGCTGTGATGACATTTGGAGTTTCTGGAGGATCGAATTCAATTTCCCCAGCATCTATCATGTCTTGGATTTTGTTTTTCAGGGCCCAGCAGTGATCTGCGTCATGTCCTGGACAGTTTGAATGATAGGCACATGTTGCATCAGGGCGATAATTCAGAGAAGAAGTATTGACATTCTTCGGAGGACCTCTTAATGTGATCAAATCTGCTTTTAGCAAGTGCTGCAATGCCTGAGAGATTGGCATGTTGATTTTGGTGAAAGTTCTTCTTGGTGCATCTGGTCGATGCGTATATTTTGGCTGTTGATCTTTTTGAGGTGCAGATGCGGAGATCATAACTGCCCCTACAGATTGATGCTGATCACTTTTGTGACTTGTCTGAATTTGCGCTGTATTGACCTCATTTCTGATGGGCCTTTTTGTAGTACCAGAGGAGGATCCTACTTGAATTTTTCCATTTCGAATGCCACTTTCGACACGTTCTCCGGTCAGTATTAGGTCAGTGAAACCTGATGATGAACTTCCCAGCAGATGGCTATAGAATGGGCCAGTTAAAGTGCCCATGAACATGTCGACTAGTTCGCGATCAGATAAGGGTGGTTGAACCCTTCCAGCCATATCTCTCCACTTTTGTGCATACTCTTTGAAACTTTCTTTTGGTCCCATAGACATGCCTCGCAATTGAGTACGAGTGGGTGTAAGATCAGCATTGTATTGGTACTGTTTGTAAAAAGCAGCAGCTAATTCTTCCCAAGTATGAACCTTGGTATTTTCTAGCTGGTAGTACCATTCGAGTTGTGTACCTGACAGACTTTCTTGGAAAAAGTGAATCCACAATTTGTTATCTGTTGTATGAGGTTGTATCTTCCTCACATAAGATCTCAAATGTAGTTTTGGACAAGAAACTCCATCATACTTTGCAAAGGTTGGAACTTTGAATTTTGGAGGGATGACAACATCCGACACGAGTCCCAGATCATTGAAATCTAAGCCAGGTATTTTTT